>NC_057810.1:261530031-261664172 GCF_018294505.1 Triticum aestivum | reverse complement strand
AAATCAGTCCAAAAAATAAAAAGCAAAGGCAGAAACATTCACGACATATACACATAAATATTTAAAAGGCCCACGGCCCGTGTTCATTACACCCTAAACCCCTAGTGGGTGGGTGGACCTTATACCTAACAAATTCTACTAAGGTGTCTCAGGCATCTCCAGCGCCGTGTCGCGACGTCGACGGTTCTCCCCTGGCGGCCTCCGGGTCCAGTGAGGCACCGGTGTCCTCCTCGGTACCCCCGTCACGGTAGACGCCCGTCTCCTCGGAGCTCCCCTCTGGATCGTGGAGAAGCAGGCCGTAGTCGTCACTAGCCACGACCCCGCCGTCCTCCGCCCGCTCGAGGTGGAACTCGTCATGGAAGGAGAACTCGGTGATGTAGTTGGCCTAGAAGGCAATTCGGCCGGCTTGCTCCTGCAGCAGCTGCTCCGAGCCGGCCCGCTGGCCCATCAGCGCGTCCAGATGCCAAGACAGTGTGAACCAGAGCGCCATCTCAGCACCTGCACGAGCGGCGGAGACGTGCCCTCGTGAAGCCGATCCGGCCCCATCTCCAGCCAATGGCCAAAGGGCCACCGTCATCACGGTGCCGGCCTAGGACAGCCGCCCCATCTGCTCCCCCAAGACCCGCAGGCGGGCCTCAACGGCGGTGATGATTTCTGGAAAGGTCCACGCCACCTGCGGGTCCGTCCTGAATCCAATGACTCCGGTCGGGTCACGCTGAAAGTGGACGGCTTCCTCCGCCAGCCGATGCGTCTCCGGAAAGGCTCCTGCCACAAACAGCGAAGCATACCAGAACAAGGACAACAAGGACGAAAGGCCAGATCTCGACCCGGCAAAACACAAGAAAAGCACTTACTGGAGAAGGACTCTTCCAGGTCCTGCGCTTCGAGCAATGTACCACGCCGCTCCCGTTCAATGGTGCGGTCGCACTCCTGGAGCATCTTCTCCAGATCGGCCGCCTTGGCAAGGGCTGCCTTCAGCTCGACGTCCTTGTCGTCGACCGCCTTCTCAGCCGCCTCGCGACGACGGGCCTCGTCTTGGCGGGCCCCCTCGACCGTGGCAACCTACCCCCGCAGGCGATCCACCTCGGCCTGGAGCCGGCACTTGTCGTCGGCTAGCCTGCCGCGCTGCTGGTCCGCCTCGACCAGGGCCTGCGGCGCCTCCACCACCTTGGCAGCTTCCGCCTTAAGGAGCTCCACCTCGTCCTCGAGGCGGCTTTTATGACCCGCCAGCTGCTCCTGCAGCTGGTTGGCCTCGTCGAGTGACCGCCGGGCCGCGGCCGCCTCCGCCCTCGCCTGCGCCGCCTCAACGCCAAGACGGCGGTGTCAACAACAAGCCGGTCATAGTGATGACCAGCCCGGAGCAGACGAGTCTGCCAGGACAGCACCTCGGCTGTGTAAAAGAAAGATTCAGCAAAAGGAGAAAGCAAGACTTAAGATTTGGCCCAACTATTACACAGTTGGCCTGAATCTCGGGGGCTACACCCAGTGGGTGAGCTAGCGCGCCCCCACTAGAAAAGAGCATGAAGATACCTGCGGCAACGCGAAGCTCCTCCTCCTTGGCGGCGAGCTGCTCCTTGAGCTCCCGGTACTTGCCCAGGAGATGGTTGAAGGCGCCGACCCGGTAGGCATCGAGTTGCTAAAGAAAGCAGAAATCAGGACAAAAACAACACTCTAAAGATTCGACCCAACTACTACGTAGTTGGCCCGAACCTCGGGGGCTACACCCAGTGGGTGCGCTGGTGCGCCCCCACAAAGAAGAAGTTGCGAAAAATAAGAAGCTTACCAGAACGGCGCGCTCCAGGTCACGCGTCCGCTCCACCTCGGCCTGGGCGAAGGCCTCGAGCCGGCTCGTCCGGCCGCGTAGACGGCGGCTGACGGCGTGCATCGCCACCTCCTCCTGGGTCTGAGGTCGGAAGAACACAGCGCACCCGCTCCACGCCGGCTGCGGCACGGCGGCCCAGCGCCCTCCCTGCCAGGGCACCAAGGCGTGCTCCCTGCTGGCCTCGCCCGACTCGGCCGGAACCTCCTCCGACACCCTCTCCGGTGCCATCGACGACCCGGACGCCGAGACATCCTGCGTCGCCGCCCCCGGTCTGGACGCCGGGACGGCCTACTGGGCCACCACCGGCCCAGCTGTCGGGTGGCCTCCGGCACTGCCGCCCGCGGTGCCTCCTCCAACACCGGCGGCGCCTCGCGTATCGCCACTCGCAGCGCCTCCTCCAAGGTGGTGCCGCCACCACCTCCATCAGCCCCCGCCCGCTCGACAACGTCGACCCACGGCAAGGTATCATCCTCCACCTCCACGACCTCCTGGTTGATGATCACCACCTCAGCCCGGCCTTCTCGGCCGCGCTCCCTCACCGATGACGGCTTGAAGACCATCGCCGCCACCACTGAGCCCTCCGGCATCTCGCGCCAGGCCGGCTCCACACCGGCTCGCGCCCATGCCGCCGCTGCGTCAGTCCAAGCCCGGACCGACGCCGCCTCTAGCTCCGCCTCGGCCCTGTTCCTGTCTCGACAGGCCAAGCCCTCGGCGTTGTTCGGGTCCAGGCCGAGGTCCGAGTCGGCCAGTCCCTCCTCCTCGACCTGGTCGACGAGGTCGGACCGGCTCCTGCGGAACGTGGTCCCTTCGACGGTCGCGGCCGCGGCCGCCACCCTCGCCAGCTTGATTGGCGACCTGAAGAAGAAGAAGACAGAATGAGCAAAACACAAGCCTAGCTCGATAGTCTGGATGCATACAGGAGATGGAGCTTACCCTAATAGAACCAGGACCGGTGTTGGCCTCCCATGCCCGGCGCCGCGCTTCCTCTTGGCCGGCCTCCCGGCCCCGGCTGGGTCCGCCGTGTGCTTTGGGGACCAGGGCCGCGGCGCGACGCTATCCTTCCCGTGCGGGCGACTCTGTGCCGCCCCACGCGACGATCCGGCTCCGCCCACATCGGCGCTTCCCCCGCCCAACGCCACTACACGAACAACTGGTGTCAGCATCGCCTGTGCCGAGACGCGGTCAACAACTCGAGATACAAAAAGAAAAATACAAGACTTACCCGCATGATGCCCAGCGTCGGCGTCGGCCTCGGCTTCCTCCTCCTTGCCGTGGGCCGCGGGCTCCTCCAGCTCCACCGGCACCACCTGTGACGGAGCCCGGGCATAAGGATGCTGGATCGCATTCAGAAGCACCTCCCGCGCCGCGTCAGGATGGACGAGGAGGTGCGCATCAGCAAAGTAAGGTGACCAGACACTCACCTGTGGTGCCGGATTCGACTTGGTGTACGGCACCTTGCCGAACCGCCAGTCCTTCCCAAGGTTGGCCTTGGAGATGTCGTTCACTCGGCGCGCGATCTGCTCCGCCGTCAGGCGCGTCGACCCCATGCGGTTGGGATCTTGAAGACCGGACATCTCGCCGATGAGGCAGGAGCACCTCTGCAGCGGGAGAACCTGGCACATGATGAACACGGCGATGAGGTCGTTGTCGGTGAGCCCCTCCCGTGTCCTCATCACCGTCACCCGCTCGCAGAGATTGATAATCCCCTACGACGGGCGCTTGGGGGAGTAGCCCCAGTTTATCTTCGCCTGCGGCAGCGCGATGGCGAAGGCCGGAAGTTTGATGCAGTCCGCAACCAAGTTGTGGACGTAGAAGAAGGAGTTATGCCATTTCTTCGAAGAATCCTCCAGCGGGATCTTGGGGCAGTCCGCCCCCGACCGCTTTGAGATGACGGCGGCTCCGCAGTCGGCGAACTCTCTGGCCGTCGGGCCCTGCTGCTTCAGGGAGAATAAGCGCGCCCAGAGGTCGATCGTAGGCTTGACCCCCAGGTACCCCTTGCAGAGGGTGACAAAGCCGGAAAGCTGGATGATGGCGTCGGCGCCAAGATGGTGCGGCTAGAGCCCGAAGAACTCCAGGAACATGCGGAAGAAGGTTCTCGCCGACAGCCCAAATCCACGCTCGAAGTGCGTGAGGAAGACCACGCGCTCCGACTCCTCGGGCTGCGGCCTCTGCTCGCCGCACGACAGACGGACGGCGACATCCGTCTCCAGCAGCAAGCACTGCGATGCCCGAAGATGGGCGATGTCTTCGGTGGTGACGTTCGAGCCCATCCAAGAGCCCGACGGCAGTGCCATGGACGAAAGAAGGAGAAGGAGAAAGAAGATGGACGACGACAAAGTTATCCTCGGGGCAACGTGCGCCGCAGTGCGTCGGTTGCAAGGAGCAGAGCAAGAGCAAAGGGGTAGGAGGGCGCGAGCGAGAATAATGTCCGTCGCCCCTCCTGCCCCCCGAGTTATAACCCTCGGTTTGAACGTGGGGGAGTGGGATCGTCTGCACGCGCCCTTTCCAGTACCCCGCAATAAGTGTGCACGTACACACGCAATAACTGCCTGAGGAAGAGCAACCGACCCCTGGACGCCGCAATAAATCCGCACGCATGGGCCAAGGGCGCGCGGCGGCAGGCCCCAGCCCATCGTTCAGTCCCGTCATGTGTGTGGCCTGTCAGGCCCCTCCGACTTCTGGGCACCACGTGGCGCCCGCGCGAAGCCCGAGGGATTGCCCCAAGATTTGACGGACTCCTCGGTTCCTGTCCCCGCCGGAATGCCGCGATCTGGTTTCTGAGAAAACCGGCACATAGTGGGTGTTGCCGGACCCGGCGCTCGCAAAATCTGCCTTGCTTGAGTGGGAAACTGCGAAGGCCCACTCATCCGAAGACGGCAGACCTTCACAGCTTCGGGGACTACTGTCAGGGGGATGAACCCCGGGCAGGCAACGAAACCCGGATCCTTTTCGAAAACAACGGGGCTAGCATCGCCCCTCAAGAAGGCGCGCGCTTGGCCGGGTCTCTCGACCCGGCCAAGCCCCGCAACTTGGTCAAACTCTCTGACCCAGCAAGACGCGTCGACTCGGCCTCGACAACCAGCACAAGACAGCCGAACTCGGCATGACATGCTGGTCCACGTCGATAGGGTGGAAGACTGGACTCCGCCGTCCCCACGCCCCTCCCGCTCTGCCTAGAGCGGCCTCCCCTCCTCGGGCTCTGATGATGGCGCCCCATTCCTAGCCATCTACCTGGGCACCTGGACCCGGCAGGTGGAGGATGGGCCAGGCCACGCCAGGAGGCAGCCCCCGGCGATCGCCCCTTCCGGCTGGCAGGGCCTGCAGCTGGGCGGCGCTCGCCGCGACCACGACGACCCCGACGGCGATGGACATGGTAGCCGTCGCTCATGGAAGGATACACTACTGGGCTAGGGCCACGCCAGCCGCCCGCCAGCGGTGTCGAAGGACTAGACACAACAACACCGCAGGTGCAGCAGAACCCCCATGAGCAGGCACCGGGACAAGAGTTGTTATGGCCGCGACGCGGCCATCCGCGTCACACCTCCTCTTCCGTTGCGTCGCGCGCCGTCCCCGACTCCTCCGCTGCCACCACCGTTGCCGCCCCCACCGCCACCCTTAGGGACCGGTCACGTCCAGGACCTGGTCGCTGAGTTCTTCCAGGACGAGTCCGCCAAGTTGTCCCCTCCTGCGCGGGTCGACCACGACCGCTGCGGGCAGGACGCAGCCATCTCCGAGGCGTTTGAGACCCCACTCGAGTTTGATGGCGGGCCCGTCAACACCACCGAGGCTGGAAGCAAGGTCAATGGGGGGTCGGCTGCATGCATGCAAGCGGGATCCATCCAAGCATGCCGCACGACCCCCCCCCCATGGCCACTACCGCCACACAGCTAGGCGCAGTCACCCACCAGGTCCAGGAGCTGCAGCTCGGCCTCAACAGCACCGCGGATCGGCAACTCTTCAGTGCCGCCCTGCCGCCCCTCGTCGCAGCCGCGCTGCCGCCGCCTCATCGCCCCTCTGCCCCTTCCAAGACGCAGGCTCCGTCCGCACCAGTCAGGCAGAGCACCAGGCAGGCAGTAAAGTGCTCCCCTGTGCCGGTCGCGCAGTGTGCCACACTCTGCCTCGTCCAGGAGCTCAGTGTCCTCGGCCTGAGGGAGCGCATGACCGTCAAGGCAGTGGAGGCGTTGCTTCACCGCTTCAGTGAGCTGCTGTCCAAGGATGATGTCAACTGCATTGCTAAGCTCACACGTCTCAACGTCGACGCCCTCCGCGCCATGGCCGGCCTGGCCAGCCCAGATGGAGCTGATCAAGTTTAGTTATGTTAGACGCAGGTTTAGCTAGTCTCCGGTGGCGGCTGGCTGTCAGCCAATTCGAGTTAGGATCATTTGTAATGTGTAGTGCTAGGTTTCAATGGTTAGCTCGTAGACAGCGAGATTTGGGGCCTATTGGTGGTCGCTGTCACGTCCATGCCAGCAGGGTGGTGTACCTATTCTTCAGATTATCTAGTTCATCTGTTTGCCCCCGGAGCGAAAACTCAAGTGCCCATGAGTATTGAAAAGTGCACCACAATGAGTTGGAACGTGCGAGGGCTTAACTCGCCAGCCAGAAGAGCCACCGTTTGTGAGGTAGCTGACTCCCATAGACTAGCAGTGTTGTGTCTCCAGGAGACCAAAATCGAAACGTGGTCACCGGCGCTAGTGAAAGAAGCAGGAGGTAGCCGTTTAGACGCATGCGCGGTCCTACCGCCGGACGACATGCGGAGTGGAGCCATGATCTTGTGGGACTCCTCCAAGATCACCATTGCCACCAATGCGATCGGCCAATTCTCCATCACAGCTCGAGCAACGCTCCTGCAGAGCAACAACACCTTCTGGATCACCACCCTTTATGGGCCAACCAACGACAACCGAAAAGATGAGTTCCTTGCAGAGCTGATCAGGGCCATGCTGCCTGCTGGGGAGCCTTGGTTAATCAAAAGGCGACTTCAACATAATCTATGAGGCGAGAGACAAGAGCAATCTCAACCTCAACAAGTGTATTATGGGCAGATTTAGGGCAGCCATCGATAGAGCTGGGCTACGAGAGATCAAATGTAAGAACAGGCGCTTTACTTGGAGTAACGAGAGGGGAAACCCCATGTTCGTCGCCATCGACAAAATGTTTTGCAACCTGGAGTGGGAAACACTTTTCCCCTCCTACATTCTGATGGCCGCGTCCACGGCATGCTCAGATCATTGCCCTCTCCTGCTGTCCAACGCTGCTGCACCGCACGGGAAGGCAATCTTCAGATTTGAGACGTTCTGGACTAGTTTCTCGCACTTCTAGCACACAGTAGCTAGGGCTTGGCAAAGGCCGGTCAACCACAACTGCCCTTTCACAAGACTGGAAATCAAGCTGAAGAGAGACACGACAGATCTGAAGATTTGGGCAAAAACGATGTTCAACGAGACCAAGTTGCAGTTCCATTTGGCATCTGAGGTAGTGTTGCAGCTGGATGTTGCACAGGAGAAGCGGCAGCTTACATGCAGTGAGTTCTGGCTGCGGAAAACCCTGAAGCTGAAGATCATCGGCCTCACAGCTCTCGAGCGCGTCAGAAGGTGGCAGGCCTCGCGCATCATCTGTCTCAAAGCGGGCGACGCCTCCACAGCCTTTTTCCAGGCAAAGCAGACCTCCAGGCGCCGCAAAAACATCATACAAGGCATCCTATCGGCAGGCGCCATCAAGACCAGCCACACCGACAAGGCGGCCATTGTGCATGAGAACTTCTCCTCCCTGCTGGGACAGAAAATAAATCGGGCTCGATGATCAACTGGGAGGCGCTAGAACTGCGAAGACTGCAAGATGGGGGCGGACTCGACAACCCCTTCTCTGAGGTAGAAGTTTGGACAGCTATTTTGTGCATCTCCAACCGAGAAAGCGCCAGGCCCCGATGGTTTCAATGGCGCCTTCTTCAGAGCATGTTGGCCAATTAGCAAGGTGGATGTAATGGCCGTGTTTGAAAGCTTCTATGGGCTGGCTAGTGGAGATTTTGGTTCTCTGAACCGAGCCCTCATTGTGCTGCTGCCCAAGAAGGATGGAGCAATTCAGATGGGAGATTTTAGGCCAATCAGTCTGATACATTCAGTGTCTAAGTTGATCACAAAGGTGTTGTCCATCAGGATCGCAGGCGTATTGGATCAACTGATCTCTCCAGCATAGAGCGCGTTCCAAAAGAAAAAAGGAATCCATGTCAGTTTTCTCTACATCCAAAACTATGCCAGAAAGTTCCAGAAGAAGAAATGACCTATGCTACTACCCAAGTTAGATATTGCCAAAGCTTTCGACACCATATCATGGGAGTACCTCATGGAGCTCATGCAACAAATGGGCTTTCCCTCTAGATGGCAAGACTGGATCGCGCTCCTCCTCTCGTCTACAATATCCTCCTGCATGTTCAATGGAGACCCTGGGCCAAGCATTCTGCATCAACGTGGACTCCGGCAAGGCAACCCTCTATCCCCCATTCTGTTCATCCTGGCCATCGACCCGTTGCACAGACTGCTAGAGGCGGCTATGCAAGAAGGCGCGCTCGAGCCGCTGCCGGAAAGAACAGCGCCGCTGCGAGCAACCCTGTGCGCCGATGATGCAGTGATCTTTGCAAACCCAGTGCGACAAGAAATTTACTTCCTCATGCAACTTCTCAGTGACTTTGCTGAGGCATCCGGGCTGTGCATGAACCCGCTAAAATCATCTGCTTCCCCGATCAGCTGCGAAGACGTAGACCTCACCCAGGTGCTGGAGGGTTTTGGCGGCTCCATCGTCAGTTTTCCCGTTAGATACTTAGGCTTACTGATACGTCTCCAACTTATCTATAATTTTTGATTGCCCCATGCTATTATATTACCCCTTTTGGATGTTTATGGGCTTTATTTTACACATGTATATCATTTTTGGGACTAACCTACTAACCGGAGGCCCAACCCGTATTGCTGTTTTTTTGCCTATTTCAGTATTTCGAAGAAAAGGAATATCAAACGGAGTCCAAACGGAATGAAACCTTCAGGAGCATGATTTTTGGAACGAACGTCATCCGGAGAACTTGGAGTGCAAGTCAAGAAGCTTGCGAGGCGGCCAGGAAACAGGAGGGCACGCCCACCCCCTCTGGGCACGCCCCCTATCTCCTGGGCCCCACAGGCGGCCACCGACGTACTTCTTCCACCTATATATACCTACGTACCCCGAAAACATCCAGGGAGCAAACGAAACACAATTTCCACCACCATAACCTTCTGTA
The DNA here is from genome assembly GCF_018294505.1 of Triticum aestivum. Taxonomy (NCBI): domain Eukaryota; kingdom Viridiplantae; phylum Streptophyta; class Magnoliopsida; order Poales; family Poaceae; genus Triticum; species Triticum aestivum. Next base: position 261,655,080 of record NC_057810.1, on the reverse strand, counting down.
TCCGCGAGATCCCATCTTGGAGCCTTTGTCGGCGCTCCGCCGGAGGGGGAATCGACCACGGAGGGCTTCTACATCAACACCATAGCCCTTCTGATGAGTTGTGAGTAGTTTACCACAGACCTTCGGGTCCATAGTTATTAGCTAGATGGCTTCTTCTCTCTTTTTGGATCTCAATACAATGTTCTCCCCCTCTCTTGTGGAGATCTATTCGATGTAAACTCTTTTTGCGGTGTGTTTGTCGAGATCCAATGATTTGTGGGTTTATGATCAAGTTTATCTATGAGAAATATTTGAATCTTCTCTGAATTCTTTTATGTATGATTGAGTTATCTTTGCAAGTCTCTTTGAATTATCAGTTTGATTTGGCCTACTAGATTGGTCTTTCTTGCCATGGGAGAAGTGCTTAGCTTTGAGTTCAATCTTGCGGTGTCCTTTCCCAGTGACAGCAGGGCAAGGCACGTATTGTATTGTTGCCATCGAGGATAAAAAGATGGGGTTTATATCATATTGCTTGAGCTTATCCCTCTACATCATGTCATCTTTCTTAATGCCTTACTCTGTTCTTTATGAACTTAATACTCTAGAAGCAGGCAGGAGTCAGTCGATGTGTGGAGTAATAGTAGTAGATGCAGGCAGGAGTCGATCTACTTGTTGCGGACGTGATGCCTATATACATGATCATGCCTAGATAATCTCATAATTATTCGCTTTTCTATCAATTGCTCGACAGTAATTTGTTCACCCACCGTAATACTTATGCTATCTTGAGAGAAGCCACTAGTGAAACCTATGGCCCCCGGGTGTATCTTTTATCATATAAGCTTTCAATCTAATTTTATTTGCATCTTTACCTTTCTGCATCTATATTATAAAATACCAAAAATATATTTATCTTATCATACTATCTCTATCAGATCTCACTTTTGCAAGTGGCCGTGAAGGGATTGACAAACCCTTTATTGCGTTGGTTGCGAGTTCTTTGTTTGTTTGTGTAGGTGCGTGGGACTTTTGAGGAGCCTCCTACTGGATTGATACCTTGGTTCTCAAAAACTAAGGGAAATACTTATGCTACTATTGCTGCATCACCCTTTCCTCTTCAAGGAAAACCAACGCAAGCTCAAGACATAGCAAGAAGGATTTCTGGCGCCGTTACCGGGGAGGTCTTCGCTCAAGTCAAGACATACTAAGTACCCATCACAAACTCATCTCCCTCGCATTTACATTATTTGCCATTTGCCTCCCGTTTTCCTCTTCCCCACTTCACCCTTGCCGTTTTATTTGCCCTCTCTTTCCCAATCTCCTCCTCTCTCTTTCGCTTGCCTTTTTCTGTTTGCTTGTGTTTTGGATTACTTGTTGCCAGGGTGCAAGATAATACCAAATTGTGTGATTTGTCCAATACCAATAATAATGATTTCCTTAGTACTCTGATTGCTCCTCTTAATGATGTTGAGTGTTGTGAAATCAATATTGCTTTGCTGAATCTTGTTATGAAAGATCAATTCGCCGGCCTTCCTAGTGAAGATGCCGCTACTCATCTAAACAACTTTGTCGATTTGTGTGATATGCAAAAGAGGAAAGATACGGATAATGATATTGTTAAATTGAAGTTATTTCCGTTTTCACTTAGAGATCGTGCTAAAGTTTGGTTTTCGTCTTTGCCTAAAAATAGCATTGATTCTTGGAACAAGTGCAAAGATGATTTTATCTCTAAGTATTTTCCTCCCGCTAAGATCATCACTCTTAGGAACGATATTATGAATTTTAAACAACTTGATCATGAGCATGTTGCCCAATCTTGAGAAAGAATGAAATTGATGATTCACAATTGCCCTACTCATGGTTTGAATTTACGGATAATCTTACAAAAAAATTATGCCGGTTTGAACTTTGCTTTTAGAATCTTTTAGATTCGGCCGTGGGAGGCGCGTTTATGGAAATCACGTTTGGAGATGCTACAAAACTTCTTGATAATATTATGGCTAATTATTCTCAATGGCACACCGAAAGATCTTCTAGTAAAGAAGTGCATGCTATAGAAGAAATCAATGTTTTGAGTGGAAAGATGGATGAACTTATGAAGTTGTTTGCTACTAGAAATACTCCTCTTGATCCCAATGATATGCCTTTGTCTACTTTGATTGAGAATAATAATGAATCTATGGATGTGAATTTTGTTGGTAGGAATAGTTTCGGTAACAATGCTTATAGAGGAAACTTTAATTCTAGACCGTTCCCTAGTAATTCCTCTAATAATTATGGAAATTACTACAATAATTCTTATGGTAATTTTAATAAGATTCCCTCTGATTTTGAGAATAGTGTGAAAGAATTTATGATTTCTCAAAAGAATTTTAATGCCTTGCTTGAAGAAAAATTGCTCAAAGTTGATGATTTGGCTAGGAATGTTGATAGACTTTCACTTGATGTTGATTCTCTTAAACTTAGATCTTCTCCTCCTAAGAATTATATCAATGAGTCTCTCAAAGCAATGAGAATTTCCATCGATAAGTGCAAGGAAAGAACCGCTAGATTGCGTGCTAAGAAAGATTGCTTTGTAAAGGCGTGTTCTTCTAGTTTCAATGAAAATAATGATGAAGATCTTAAAGTTATTGATGTGTCCCCTATTAGATCTTTGTTTTGCAATATGAGTCTTGATAATAATGGGACTGGAGATGAGTCAACTTTAGTTTGAAGGCGTCCCAAGAATTCAGAGTTTTTAGATCTTGATGCTAAATTTGGTAAAAGTGGGATTGAAGAGGTCATGACTTTAAATAGTATTGAACCCACTATCTCGGATTTCAAGGAATTTGATTATGATAATCGTTCTTTAGAAGGTTGTATTTCCTTGTTGCAATCCGTTGTTAATTCTCCTCATGCTTATAGTCAAAATAAAGCTTTTACCAAACATATCGTTGATGCCTTGATGCAATCTTATGATGAAAAACTTAATTTGGAAGTTTCTATACCTAGAAAACTTAATGATGAGTGGGAACCTACTATAAAGATTAGAATTAAATATCATGAGTGTTTTGCTTTGTGTGATTTGGGTGCTAGTGTTTCCACGAGTCCAAAAACTTTATGTGATATTCTAGGTTTCCATGATCTTGATGATTGCTCTTTAAATTTGCACCTTGCAGATTCCACCATTAAAATGCCAATGGGAAGGATCAATGATGTTCTCATTATTGCAAATAGAAACTTGGTGCCCATAGATTTTATCGTTCTTGATATAGATTGCAATCTTTCTTGCCCTATTATTCTTGGTAGACCTTTCCTTAGAACGATTGGTGCGATTATTGATATGAAGAAGGGAATATTAGATTCCAATTTCCATTAAGGAAAGGCATGGAGCACTTTCCAAGAAAGAAAGTCAAATTACCTTATGAATCTATCATGCGAGCTACTTACGAATTTAGTGCCAGAGATGGCACTACTTAGATATATCTTCGCTTTTATGCCTAGCTAGGGGCATTAAACGATACGGCAACCCAATTTTATTTGTGTTTTTTGTTTTTGTTTATGTTTATTAATAAATTTTGCATCCACCTTCTGTCATATGTGTTTTTATATTTTAATTAGTGTTTGTGCCAAGTAGAACCTATAGGATAACCTATGATGATAGTTGATTTGGTTCTGCTGAAAAACAGAAACTTTGCGCGCACGCATTTAGTTTTGTTAAATCACAGAAACGTGCTTTTGCGTTGATTCTTTTTTCTGCGGATCAATAGACAAATTTTCCAGGACTTCCTATTTTCGTTGGATTTTTAGAGTTCCGGAAGTTTGCGTTAGTTACAGATTGCTACAGACTGTTCTGTTTTTGACAGATTCTGTTTTTCGTGTGTTGTTTGCTTATTTTGATGCATCTATGGCTAGTAAAATAGTTTATAAACCATAGAGAAGTTGGAATAAAGTAGGTTTAACACCGAAAATAAATAAAGAATGAGTTCATTACGGTACCTTATGTGGTGGTTTTGTTTTCTTTCACCAATGGAGCTTATAAGATTTTCTGTTGAATTTTGTGTTGTCAAGTTTTCAAGTTTTGGGTAAAGCTTTGATGGACTATGGAATAAGGAGTGGCAAGAGACTAAGCTTGGGGATGCACATGGCATCTCAATATATTCAAGAATATCCACAAGCCTAAGCTTGGGGATGCCCCGGGAAGGCATCCCCTCTTTCGTCTTCGTTCATTGGTAACTTTACTTGGAGCTATATTTTTATTCGCCACATGATATGTATTTTGCTTGGAGCGTCGTGTATTATATTAGTCTTTAATTTTCAGTTTACCACAATCATCCTTGCTGTACACACCTTTTGGGAGAATCCTACTTGATTAGAATTTGCTAGAATACTCTATGTGCTTCACTTATATCTTTTGAGCTTGATAGTTTTTGCTCTAGTGCTTCACTTATATCTTTTAGAGCACGGCGGTGGCTTAATTTTAAAGAAACTGCTAGTCTCTCATGCTTCACTTATATTATTTTCAGAGTCTTTTAGAACAGCATGGTATTTGCTATGGTTATAAAATTGGTCCTAGAATGATGAGCATCCAAGTTGGGTATAATAAAAACTATCATAGGAAGTGAATTGGATGCTATGATCAATTTGATGCTTGATAATTGTTTTGAGATATAAAGTTAGTAATGTTAGGGTCATGCTAGTGGGTAATTATGAAATTGATAAATACTTGTGTTGAAGTTGGCAAGTCCCGTAGCATGCACGTATGGTAAAAGTTGTGTGCCAAATTTGTTGCATGAAGTGCTCTTTTAATTGCCTTCTTTATGAGTGGAGGTCGGGATCGCGCGATGGTTAACTCCTACCAACCCTTTCCCCTAGGAGCATGCATAGTAGTACTTTACTTCGAGGGCAAGTAGACTTTTGCAATAAGTATATGAGTTCTTTATGACTAATGTGAGTCCATGGATATACGCACACTCATCCTTCCACTTTGCTAGCCTGTATTATACCGCGCAACATTCGCCGGTATAATGCACCCATTATTTACCCTCCTCAAAACAGCCACCATACCTACCTATTATAGCATTTCCATAGCCATTCCGATATATATTGCCATGCAACTTTCCACCGTTCCGTTTACTATGACACGTTCCATCATTGTCATATTGCTCTTTGCATGATCATGTAGTTGACATCGTATTTGTGGCAAGACCACCTTCATAATTTTCATACATGTCGCTCTTGATTCATTGCATATCCCGGTACACCGCCGGAGGCATTCATATAGAGTCATATCTTGTTCTAGCTTTGAGTTGTAATTCTTGAGTTGTAAATCAATAAAAGTGTGATGATCTTTATTATTAGAGCATTGTCTCAGTCAGGAAAGGATGATGAAGACTATGATTCCCCCACAAGTCGGGATGAGACTTCGAACTTTTAAAAAAGGCCAAAAGAAAAAAAAGAAAAAAGAGAGAGAAAAAGGAGAGAGAAAATAAAAGGAGAGAAAAAGAGAGAAGGGACAATGCTACTATCTCTTTTTCCACACTTGTGCTTCAAAGTAGCACCATGATATTCATGATAGAGAGTCTCCTATGTTGTCACTTTCATATACTAAGTGGGAATTTTTTTTCATTATAGAACTTGGCTTGTATATTCCAATGATGGGCTTCCTCAAAATGCCCTAGGTCTTCGTGAGCAAGCGAGTTGGATGCACACCCACTTAGTTTATTTTGTTGAGATTTCATATATTTGTAGCTCTAGTACATCCGTTGCATGGCAATCCCTACTCAGTCACATTGATATCTATTGATGGGCATCTCCATAGCCCGTTGATACGCCTAGTTGATGTGAGACTATCTTCTCCCTCTTTTTTTCCTCACAACCACCACCTTATACCACGATAGTGCTATGTCCATGGCTTGCGCCCATGTATTGCATAAGAGTTTAAAAAGGTGAAGCGCATTAAAAAGTATGAACCAATTGCTTGGCTAAAACCGGGGTTGTGCATGATGGGAGTATTTTGTGTAATTAAAATGAAGCATGGCCTAACTATATGATTTTGTAGGGATAAGCTTTCTTTGGCTATGCTATTTTGATAGGACATGATTATTTGTTAGTATGCTTTGAAGCATTATTATTTTTATGTTTTATAAGTTTTTATCTTGAATCATTTGGATCTGAACATTCGTGCCACAATAAAGAAAATTACATTGAGAATTATGCTAGGTAGCATTCCACATCAAAAATTTTGTTTTTATCATTTACCTACTCGAGGACGAGCAGGAATTAAGCTTGGGATGCTTGATATGTCTCCAACGTATCTATAATTTTTGATTGTTCCATGCTATTATATTGCCCCTTTTGGATGTTTATGGGCTTTATTTTACACATTTATATCATTTTTGGGACTAACCTACTAACCGGAGGCCCAGCCCGTATTGCTGTTTTTTTGCCTATTTCGGTATTTCGAAGAAAAGGAATATCAAAGGGAGTCTAAACGGATGAAACCTTCGGGTGCGTGATTTTTGGAACGAATGTGATCCGGAGAACTTGGAGTGCAAGTCAAGAAGCTTGCGAGGCGGCGAGGAGACAGGAGGGCGCGCCCACCCCCTCTGGGCGTGCCCCTATCTCTTGGGCCCCACAGGCGGCCACCGACATACTTCTTCCTCCTATATATACCTATGTACCCCGAAAACATCCAGGGAGCCAACGAAACACAATTTCCACCACGGTAACCTTCTGTGTCCGCGAGATCCCATCTTGGAGCCTTCATCGGCGCTCCGTCGGAGGGGGAATCGACCATGGAGGGCTTCTACATCAACACCATAGCCCTTCCGATGAGTTGTGAGTAGTTTACCATAGACCTTCGGGTCCATATTTATTAGCTAGATGGATTCTTATCTCTTTTTTGATCTCAATACAATGTTCTCCCCCTCTCTTGTGGAGATCTATTCAATGTAAACTCTTTTTGCGGTGTGTTTGTTGAGATCCGATGAATTGTGGGTTTATGATCAAGTTTATCTATGAGAAATATTTGAATCTCCTGTGGATTCTTTTATGTATGATTGACTTATCTTTGCAAGTCTCTTCGAATTATGAGTTTGGTTTGGCCTACTATATTGATCTTTCTTCCCATGGGAGAAGTGCTTAGCTTTGGGTTCAATCTTGCGGTGTCCTTTCCCAGTGACAGCAGGGGCAGCAAGGCACGTATTGTATTGTTGCAATCGAGGATAAAAAGATGGGGTTTATATCATCTTGCTTGAGCTTATCCCTCTACATCATGTCATCTTTCTTAATGCGTTACTCCGTTCTTTATGAACTTAATACTCTAGATGCAGGTAGGAGTCGGTCGATGTGTGGTGTAATAGTAGTAGATGCAGGCAGGAGTCGGTCTACTTGTTGCGGACGTGATGCCTATATACATGATCATGCCTAGATAATCTCATAATTATTCGCTTTTATATCAATTGCTCGACAGTAATTTGTTCACCCACCGTAATACTTATGTTATCTTGAGAGAAGCAACTAGTGAAACCTATGGCCCCCGGGTCTATCTTTTATCATATAAGCTTTGAATCTACTTTTATTTGCATCTTTACCTTTTTGCATCTATATTATAAAATACCAAAAATATATTTATCTTATCATACTATCTCTATCAGATCTTGCTTTTGCAAGTGGCCATGAAGGGATTGACAACCCCTTTATTGTGTTGGTTGCGAGTTCTTTGTTTGTTTGTGTAGGTGCCTGGGACTTTTGAGGAGCCTCCTACTGGATTAATACCTTGGTTCTCAAAAGCTGAGGGAAATACTTACGCTACTATTGCTGCATCACCCTTTCCTCTTCAAGGAAAACCAATGCAAACTCAAGACATAGCTCTTACCAGTATGCATCAATAGGACTTGGCTATTCCACCTGCAGCACCTCATCGACCGCGTCCGTGCAAGACTGGCAGGCTGGAAGGGTCGGCTTATGCCAATCGCGGGCCGGCGAGTGCTGGTGCATTGCGTGCTCTCTGCACTGCCGGCCTTCGACCTTGCAGTCCTGCACACCCCAAAGAAATTCCACAAAGATGTGGACAGCGCAAGACGCCGGTTTCTATGGGCCCAGGATGAGGAAATCTCTGGCAGGAAGTGCAAGGTCAACTTGAAGCTTGTAACCTTGCTAGTGGATCGTGGTGGGCTCGACATACCAGACATGGAGCGTTTTGCACGCGCACTTCGCCTGCTTTGGCTCTGGCTTGCCTAGAAGCACCCGGACAGGCCGTGGGTAGGCACAGGTTCGCCATGCGATGACAAGGATAGGGAGTTGTTTGCCTCTGAAACTAGGGTTGCCATAGGAAACAGAAGGAATGCCACGTTTTGGAACTGCAACTGGCTCGGCGACCTGCCGCTCAAGCTACGGTTCCCACTGCTGTTAGCCAACTCATCCAGGAAGAACCGAATGGTGGCTGAAGTACTCCAGGGCGGCAGATGTGTGACGCCCCTGATTCAATCATACACTAATCATGCACGCAAATGTGTACGATCAAGATTAAGGACTCACGGGAAGATATCACAACACAACTCTAAAAGTAAAATAAGTCATAGAAGCATCATATTACAAGCCAGGGGCCTCGAGGGCTCGAATACAAGTGCTCGAACATTAACGAGCCAGCGGAAGCAACAATATCTAAGTACATACATATGTTAAACAAGGTGCCATAAGATGGCTAGCACAAACTAGAATACAGATCAAAAGAGGCGCAGGCCTCCTGCCTGGGATCCTCCTAAACTACTCCTGGTCGTCGTTAGCGGCTTACACGTAGTAGTAGGCACCTCCAGTGTAGTAGGAGTCGTCATTGACAGGGGCGTGTGGCTCCTGGGCTCTAACATCTGGTTACGACGTCCGGGAAGAAGACAAAAAGGGGGAAAAGAGGGAGCAAAGCAACCGTGCGTACTCATCCAAAGTACTCGCAAGCAAGGATCTACACTACATATGCATGGGTATATGTGTAAAGAGGTAATATCGATGGACTGAACTGCAGAATGCCAGAATAAGAGGGGGATAGCTAGTCCTATCGAAGATTACACTTCTGGCAGCCTCCATCTTGAAGCATGTAGAAGAGATTAGATTGAAGTCCTCCCAGTAGCATCGCATAGCATAAAACTACACGGCGATCCTCCCCTCGTCGCCCTGTGGGAAAGCGATCACCGGGTTGTCTCTGGAACTTGTCTGGGTGTGTTTTATTAAGTATCCGGTTCTAGTTGTCATAAGGTCAAGGTACAACTCTGGGTCGTCCTTTTACCGAGGGACACGGCTATTCGAATAGATAAACTTCCCTGCAGGGGTGCACCACATAACCCAACACGCTCGATCCCCATTGGCCAGACACACTTTCCTGGGTCATGCCCAGCCTCGGAAGATCAACACGTCGCAGCCCCAAGATCTCGTTAGTCTGGCCACTGGCCTATACGCACTAACCAACTACGTGCGTATAGGCCAGTGGCCAGACTCAGATCAAATACCAAGATCTCGTTAAGCGTGTTATTATGAAGTAACCGTGAACGCCGACCAAGGCCAGGCCCACCTCTCGCCTAGGTGGTCTCAACATGTCATGTCGCTCCACCACAACGTAACAGTCTGGGGCCATCGGGAACCCAGGCCCACCTCTATCGGGATGGAGCCGCCTGTCCTTCCAGCCCCCACATAGAAATCACTTGCGGGTACTCTACGAGCTGACCCGACTTTAGTCACCATATGTATAGCATGTATATATGTATATTATATACCCGTGATCACCTCCCGAGTGATCATGGCCCGATAGTATAGCAAGGCAGACTGACAAGAATGTAGGGCCACTGATGGTAAACTTGCATCCTATACTAAGCATTTAGGATTGCGGGTAAGGTATCAACAACTGTAGCAACAATGACAGGCTATGCAACAGAATAGGAGTAACAGAACAGTAACATGCTACGCTACTCTAATGCAAGCAGTAGAGGGTAGAATAGGCGATATCTGGTGATCAAGGGGGAGGCTTGCCTGGTAGCTCTGGCAAGAAGGAGGGGTCGTCAACTCCGTAGTCGAACTGGGCAGCAGCAGCGTCGGCCTCGTAGTCTACCGGAGAGAAGAGGGGGAAGAAACAATAAATACAATGCAAACATAAGCATGACGATGCATGACATGACAATGAGCGGTGCTAGGTGTGCCCTAACGCGGTATTAGGTGATACCGGCGAAAGGGGGAAACATCCGAGAAAGTATCCCCGGTGTTTCGCATTTTTGGACAAATGAACCGGAGGTGAAATGTTGCATGTTCGCTATGATAGGGACGCGTGACGGGTGAACGGGCTGCGTATTCGGATTTGCCTCATCGTTTTGAGCAACTTTCATGTACAACATATTTTCATCCGAGCTACGGTTTATTTTATATTAATTTTTTAAGTTTTAAATCATTTTCTAAATTATTATTATTAAATTAATTCAAAATTAGTATTATTGCATCAGCATGACGTCAACATAACGTCAGCAGTCAACAGAGGGGTTGACTGGTCAAACTGACACGTGGGTCCCATTGGTCATAGACTGTGATTAACTAAAACAGATTAATTAGTTTAATTAATGATTAGTTTAGTCTAATCAGGATCAATTAAGTTAATTAACTCATTAATTAATTAATTAATTAATTCTAACATTTTTTCTATTCTTTTTTTAAAATCATTCTGGGGGCAGGGCCCCACGTGTCATTTGCCCAGGGGGCGATGCGGGTTAGCGGGCGCTGTGTCCGGGCATAGCCCGAACGAGCGCGTGCAGCCAGGGACGGGTCTGGTGGGGCGCCGGCGGTGGGCAGCGATGCAGCCGGCACCGGCGGGTGCGGCCGATGATGTTAGGGGCGGCAGCAGCAGGCAGAGCAGTAGCCGCGGCAGCAGAGCCGTGCGGCCGAGGCCTACGCGGCGCAGGCGCAAACATGAGAGGGGGGCGCGATGGCGCAGGACAGTGCGGCGGTGGTGGCAGAGCCGGCGAGGCCATGGCGAGGAGGCAGGCAGCCAGGGCGCAGGCTCGACGCGTCGAGCGCGTGCCTGGGCACAGGCCGTTGGCCGGAGGGGGTAAAGGGGGATCCGGGGTGCCGGAGCAAGGCAGCGGGCGGGCGAGCGAAGGGTGAGGCGGTGCGCCATGGTGGCCGACGAGGGGTGGCTGATACTTCTCCAACGTATCTATAATTTTTTATTGTTCCATGCTATTATATTACCCCTTTTGGATGTTTATGGGCTTTATTTTACACATTTATATCATTTTTTGGACTAACCTACTAACCGGAGGTGAGGGAGTCCCGGATTAGGGGGTGTCCGGATAGCCGAACTATCACGTTTGGCTGGACTCCTCGACTATGAAGATACAAGATTGAAGACTTCGTCCCGTGTCCAGATGGGACTTTCCTTGGCATGGAAGGCAAGCTTGGCGATACGAATATGTAGATCTCCTACCATTGTAACCGACTCTGTGTAACCCTAACCCTCTTCGGTGCCTATATAAACCGGAGGGTTTTAGTCCGTAGGACGAACAACAATCATACCATAGGCTAGCTTCTAGGGTTTAGCCTCTTTGATCTCGTGGTAGATCTACTCTTGTACTACCCATATCATCAATATCAATCAAGCAGGAGTAGGGTTTTACCTCCATCGAGAGGGCCCGAACCTGGGTAAAATCATCGTGTCCCTTGTCTCCTGTTACCATCCGCCTAGACGCACAGTTCGGGACCCCCTACCCGAGATCCGCCGGTTTTGACACTGACATTGGTGCTTTCATTGAGTGTTCCTCTGTGCTGTTGCCATCAGGAAGGATGCCTCATCCCGTCTTTAAAGACGGCACTGTTGCTAAAGGAGCTTTGGCTATCGGCCAAACTCTCCGGCTAGGCGGTTTCCTTATGACCGCCTGTCCAGCCGCCGCGCCGACGATGACTTCTCGGGTCATCAAAAGCAATCTTCACGTTAGCTCGGAACTCACCGAGCAATTAGATCCGATGGAGCTCTCTTCCTTAAACGAGCTCTTGGATCGCATCGCTGCCCTGGGAGTCGCTACAGACTACGATCAGATTGGGCCTAAACCCGATCTGAGAGAGATCAACTCTCCCCAGGTTACCTACCACGTTGTTGTGGTTGAGGAACAATACGGCGACCCTTCCTCTATTTTAAGGACTAGCTATGTCCGGATTCCCGATCCCTCCATGTCGGATTCCCGCGGAGGGGAGGACGTCACTCAAGCCCTGAACCTAAAGTCAGGCAGCGGGATAGATTCATTGGACAACATCCAAGAACCCAAGCTTCCAAATTCGGAAACTTCTTGGCCCCTAAGTCTTAGATTGGATGGGGTTCCGAATTTAATCCCGCCCGCCCACCCAAACATAAGAGATCTATCCCAAATCCGACAAGAGCCCACAGAAACAGTACACCATTACTGGGCCAGATTCCTCCTGGTTATGAACAGGATAAAGGACTGCCGCGAGGAGGATGCAATTTCATTCTTCTGCAATAATTGCACGGACAAGGGAATCCTTAACGCCGTAAGTCGTCGTGAAATTACACGCTTCGCTGACTTGGCGTCCATAGTACAAAAGTACTGTGCGATGGAAAGCGCCTGGAAAACCGAAATCAAATTTTGGGACAATCCAGCCCTGAATACAACCCCAGTCCGAAATAAAAGGGTGCATTATCGCCAGGCACCTGGGCTAAACACCAAAAAGCAAAAACCCTCTATAGGGCATGGAACCGTACTGGAAGGATGGCTCAATGGACCCTGCAAAATTCATAGTATGGAGGGTGCCACTCCAACTCATAGCCTTAGAGCATGTTGGATACTACGGCAGGTGGCCAAAAGTGGCGAAGAGCTTCTAACTCCAGAGCACCAGCCCAAGGATACCAGTACGGTATTAACAGTCTTCGAGACTTTCGCATCAAATGATATGCGGAAATGAACACTCCGCAGCCTTGCCGAAGTCTACCAAGTAGCAACAATCAACCCATGGAGTGACACGGCTATTACCTTTAATGCCAGTGATGAACCTAAATTCCGAACAGCCCGAGCACCATCTGCATTGGTCCGCAGTCCAATAGTGGACGGCTTTCGCCTTACCAAGGTACTCATGGACGGTGGCAGCGGATTGAACCTCATTTATGAGGAAACCCTCCAAAAATGGAAATAGACTAGAGCCGCATTGAGCGAAGCAGCACAACCTTTAGAGGAATAATCCCCAGTCGGGAAGCATGCTGTACTGGAAAAATCACACTGGATGTGGTGTTCGGCATGCCGGATAATTACAGGTCCGAGGAGGTCACGTTCCAAGTGGCCCCATTCAGCAGCGGATATCACGCTCTATTAGGACAAGAGGCATTCACAATTTTCCAAGCTATACCCCATTACGGGTACATGAAGCCCACAATGCTCGGGCCCAACGGAATCATCACTCTTGCTAGTGACCCGGACATAGCACTCCGCGCCGAAAACATGACAGCCGCACTGGCCCTTGAGGCACTATCCGAAGCCCTAGCAGCCGAGGAACTCTCTGCGCTGCGCTCCATAGTGAATAGGGACGATGTGATACTCGATAAGAGATCCAAGTCCACCTCCTTTAAACCAGCAGACGAAATAGTCAAATTCCAAGTCCATCCAACGGACCCTACAAAAACGGCCTCCATCAAGGCACAATTAAACCCTGATGTAGACGCCGCACTACGAGAATTCCTACGCGAAAATTGGGACATTTTTGCCTGGCACCCTTCAGACATGCCAGGAATCCCACGCCGGCTGGCCAAGCACAGCCTAAACATCCTAAAAGGATTCAAGCCAGTCAAACAGGCTCTTCGGTGTTTCTCCGAACCCAAGAGACAGGCCATGGGAGAGGAGCTAGCCAAACTATTGGAGGCCGGATTCATCAGAGATATAAAACATCCGGACTGGCTAGCAAACCTGGTGATGGTACCAAAGAAGGACAAATCCTGGCGCCTATGCGTCAATTTCAAGGACCTTAACAAGGCTTGCCCAAAGGATCCCTTGCCCCTCCCTCGCATCGTTCAAATTATCGACGCTACCGCAGGACACGATTCATTGTGCTTCCTCGACGCATACTTCGGCTACCACCAAATTAAGATGGCAGAACCCGACCAAACCGCAACGGCATTCATCACCCCATACGGCCCATTCTGCTTCAACACAATGCCCTTTGGGCTCAAAAATGCCGGCGCAACATATCAGCGCATGATTCAGACATGTCTGGCAAACCAGATCGGTCTGGGGGCTGGCGTCGTTCTTATGTCCCCTACCGGAGATACAGTTCAATACGTACTCCAGCTAATGTATACGGACTCCAACAACGCAGCCGAATACGAGGCCCTTCCACATGGCCTCTGGATGGCAGTCTCCATGGGCATTCAATGCCTAGAGGTGCGTGGGGATTCGAACCTCATGATATCCCAAATAAATGGAGACTTCGATGCCAAGGATCTGAAAATGGCAGCTTATCGCAGTGCCGTACTAAAAATGTCAACTCAGTTTGAGGGGCTCGAATTTCACCATATAGCCCGGGATAACAACCAGGCAGCAGATGTATTGGCACGCATTGGCACAAAGCGCGCCGCCGTCCCTCCCAACATCTTCCTAGAGAGGCTGTTCAAGCCATCCGTACTATGGGAGGGGGAGTCCGGAAATAACAACCCAGACCCAACCGCACTGCCCGACACCGAACATTCTGACCCAATTGGTGGTCCTGCCAACGAAGTAACATCCTCATCCCACATAATAATGGCAGTCATCACCTCGTGGATGGAACCATTCCTAGCCTACCTAACCAGGCATGAACTTCCCGAGGACCAAAACGAGGCCCGCTGCATAATGCGGCGATCCAAAGCCTATAAGGTCCATGAGGGAGAGCTTTACAAGAAAAGCACAACCGGAGTCCTTCAAAAGGTGTATCTCCGAAGAGGAAGGGCGGAACCTTCTGGCTGAAATTCATGCCGGACTCGGCGGGCACCACGCTACAGCCCGGGCCCTTGTAGGCAAGGCCTTCCGTACAGGATTTTATTGGCCGACGGCCCGGGCAGATGCTCAGGACTTAGTCCAACGATGCGTCGGTTGCCAGCTCTTTGCTAATCAAAGCCACATGCCACCCACCGCCCTCAAAACTATACCCATAACCTGGCCCTTCGCAGTCTGGGGGCTTGACATGGTTGGACCCCTTAAAGGAGGAACCCACAAGCAAAAATACCTACTGGTCATGGTGGATAAATTCACCAAATGGATAGAGGCCAAACCTATTAAGACGGCCGAATCCGGACCGGTGATAGACTTCATATCAGGGGTCGTACACCATTACGGCGTCCCCCATAGCATCATCACTGATAATGGCACGAACTTTACGGCCGACGAGGTTAAACTCTGGTGCAAAAACATGGGCATCAAGCTCGACTATGCTTCAGTCTATCACCCTCAAACTAACGGTCAAGTCGAGCGAGCAAATGGTCTAATCATGAGCAGCATCAAACCCAGACTAGTGCGGTCCCTCAAGGAATCTAACACGCACTGGGTAGAGGAGCTCGACTCCGTACTCTGGGGGTTGCGGACCACGCCGAATCGCACTACCGGATTCACACCATTCTTTATGGTATACGGTGCAGAGGCAGTTCTACCCTGTGACATAATTCATGACTCACCTCGCGTGCGCATGTACGAAGAAAGAGAAGCCGAGCTCGACCGGCAGGACAGTTTGGACGCATTGGAGGAGGAGCGTGACGTGGCAAAAGCCCGTTCCGCATTCTATCAACAGCAAGCTCGAAGATATCAAAGCAGAGAAGTACGGGCCAAAACTTACAATGTTGGCGAGTTAGTACTACGCCTGCCGGACAAGAAAAAGGACAAACTCAAGCCCAAATGGGAAGGTCCCTTTATCATCGACCAAGTCCTGACTGGTGGAGTGTACCGTCTGCGAGATGCATCGGATAACCGACTCGAGCCGAACCCATGGAACGCAGCCCGTCTCCGAAGATTCTACGCCTAGTGCCGGATTCTAAGTTCGTCTCCTTCCTCCGTCTATATTTTACATATTAGTTGTCTTCTGTTTTTCTCCTTCTCCCTCCTTTCCTATTACAGCCTTTGAAAGCTTGTTCACGCATTGTTCGCACACACTTGATGCGCTATCCGCGCTCATTATACCTGGGGGCTTCTTTAACAGAAGCTTATTTATACAGGCTTCATGTCCAACACATGTGTCACACTTCCGCATGTACCTTTTATTCACCATTATATGCATCGATATGACTTAAGTTTTGGCCAAGCTGGGTTGCCTGGCTCCTGTGCTTACCCCTATGTTCCCGATTGTTCGGCTAGGTGGTAAAGGGAGCACCTCTGCGATTGTTACTACCGGGTCAGCCGGATGTGTACCTCAGACTGGGTGAAGCCGAAAGCTAGCGTTCTTAAGGGAATATTCGGTCGGTGAACTAAAAGACGATTTCTTATCTATTTATTTATCTGCCCCCAGATGTTTTTCTGCTTTTTTCGCAGTCCGGACATGCACTTTATGGCATGCCTCCCAGGGAAAGGAACCCCTAATGGAACTATTCTCCCTGGAAGATGTTTCTTACTAACCATGTAATATAACATAACTAGTTGGGCACTTGTCTGATAAAGCACTAATGACCCCTACGCCTGGTCTCCACGCATGCCCCGGTTCTTATATAACTGCGAGGGTATTCGGACACACTCCGGACTATTGGGTCCCGAGGATGAAGCGAAAAGGTCCACTATGACAAATGATCTACAATCCGGCTAGAAGGCATTTTACATGTCATCTTAAATTACATAGTCAACTTGACTGGCCATATTCCTCTTCAATGCCATCCAGCAGGCTGTCTAGTTTACAGTTCTGTTGGGAATACTTTGCGGCCAACTCTACTTGGGCGTACACTAAGCTCATAGGGATCTCCTTCCCATCAGGCCCCGCAGGTCCGACCTCGGCCATGTGGTTTGGGTCAGCCTTCGTGTACCGCATCTTCACCATGGCCCAGGCCTCCCTGGCGCCTTGACGGCAGGCCGATATCTTCCATAAGCGGAAGCGCTGCCGCGCTCCCTGAAGCCTCTCTGCAAGCTCTCCAAGGCCTTCGGGCAGGGAGACAGATGGCCACAAGGCCTGGGCGACGCCTTTCATCGCCTGTCGAACTCGTTCGTGTAGTTGCAAGAGCTCGGGAAGAAGGTCACCCATAGAACCGGGCATTTCCTCTGCAGGACGGCCTGTGAGCATACCTACAGACATAACTCTATTAGTCGACTTCCTCGCCGAACTCTTTTTCAAAGTTCTTTCAAGCACTTACTAAAAACACCGCGTCGAAGCCGCCGATTCTCCTTAACAGAGTCAGACAGCTGGGCACGAACATCTTTTAGTTCCTCACCCAGCTGGGTGTTGGCATCTTGGAGATTATTCTTCTCTTGCCTCACCCTTGTAAGCACATTCTCGCCGGCCTTTAACCGGCGCAAGAGCTGTTGCTTGTCCGGATCTATCCCGGCGCCATCTGCAATATTATTGTCAGACTTATACACACCCCACACTTATCAAATTACTTATCTTTTGAAGCATATATTACCAGAGGGGGTCTCTTTGGCTTCCCCCACTGCGGCTAGTGCGGCCTCAAGTTGGGCTTTGCACTCCTCCAGCTCCTGGGACAGTTGGGTATTCTTTTTCGTAAGATCCTGCACAATAAATGATCCTTAAATCAGTTATTCTAACTATTTGAAGTCTCGGGGGCTACTGGCATATATAACTATCAAATTTTCTCACCCGTATGTCTTTTACATACTACTCCGTGGCTCTGGCTAGACCATTTTGAGCGGCACGGAGGTGCGCATCTCCCGAATTGAAAGCATCCAATGCCTCTGGGGGGAAACATGCGTCACGAAGAACTGTTCGGCGACGCTTGTGATTCATGGCACTCTCCACCTTGGAACTGGTGGCAAATAACCTGTCGGCATCCTCTATCGTAGGAGCATCCGACGCACGCCTCGTGTTCGCCTCCGCTTCTGGACCTGGCTTTGGAGCCTGGGGAGCGGAGGATTGACTGGCAACCTCTCCGGATATAGCCCGGCGAGCGCTCTTTTTCCTGAAGAGAGCACGAGCGTTAGTATGCCTTCCGGGAATCAAACCTGGGAATATGGTGACACGCCATACCGTTGCACCGGCGTTTCAATCCGGACCGCACTTCTTTTTTGCTGTCCTTTGTTGGCTGGCCGCTGCGGGCTCGGCCTCCCACCTCAAGGGCACCCCCTGCGAGCCACCATTGGTATACGGTGATCAAAAACACGCACGGATGGGTCATTCTCAAAGTATTGGGACTTCGGTCTCAGTTACCTGCGAGGCGGGAAGTATTCCGGGGTAATCGGCCGTAATGGCGACCAAGGCATTATCGATGCTCAGTTGGTGAAATACCCCGTCGATCAGCTCCACCGATATGTCCGGATCCTCTTGGGAGGTCGGATCGAGGAACCGTTTCGGATCCTCGGGTTGTGGAGGTGGGCTGCTTATATCCTTTATGGCCCGGCGCAGTTCCTGCGCCGAAATCACACAATGAGATACTTGACTATGGGAGTATGGACTGGATAGGCAAAAATAAATGTCTGCTTACCCAGCTTGGAGGATTGTTCATAGAAAATCCGCCCTATGGATTGACACGGAGAAATTCCACCTCTTCTCCCTTGCACAATGCGGACAAGATCTTCATCAGATCGGCGACCGATCCCGGCCCCTTACGGCCGCAGCGGGTGGCATCATCCTCCCCGTTGAAATCCCACATGGGGTAGCCTCTATACTGGAGCGGCTGCACCCCCCGCATAATGCATGTGGCCATGACCCCGATCATGGTCAGTCCGGAATGAGCTAACAGCCTAATTCGGCTCATCAGGTAAGGGACGTCCCTGTCATTTTCCTTCTGAGGGCTCCATGGGCGCCATCTTAGGCGTTTCTTCGAAGGAGCATTATTGAACTCAGGGAGGCCGATCCGAATAGGGTCCGACAGGGGGACATCTTCTATGTAAAACCATTCTGAAGGCCAGTCTTCGGACGCCTTCTTCGGGGATCCGGATAGATATCTGGTCCCGGCGATGCGCCATAGTTCGGCTCCGCCCACTTGATATATTGACCCCTCTTGAGAGCGGGGCACAAGGCAGAACAGCTTCTTCCACAGCGTAAAATGAGCCTCGATGCCCAAGAATAGCTCGCAAACGGCCACGAAGCCCGCAATGTGCAAAATGGAGGCAGGCGTAAGGTTGTGCAACTGGAGGCCGTAGAACTCCAGGAGCCCCCGGGGAAATGGATGAATTGGAAATCCGAGCCCTCTTATCAAATAAGAGACAAGGCATACCCGCTCTCCTTTGGAGGGGCTGGGGATGCTCTCCGCTTGCTTTCCTCCCTTATAGGTGGCGAGTCCCGCTCGAACCGGAACCATGAAGGCTGGGGGAAGAAATCCCTTGGTTTGGAGCGTCACTAACTCGTTGTATGGGACGGAGCATCTCTCCCAATCTCCAGGCTGAGGGCTGGGAGGGCGAGACGAGGAGCCGCGTCGACTGTCCATGATGGAGTGGATTTCTGTCAGATGCGCTCTGATGAATGCTCGCGAAGGGAGGATGGTGTGATTCGGATCTAGATCCTCGTCTCTTTTATAGGCAGCTCATTTGCGCAACTAGGGGGTAAATGTAAAAATACCCTGACTTTTCGCATTCGTTCAACATGTGGAAGACGGCCATTATTGGGCGTGGAAGCCGAGGAGCGAGGAAGCCGGACGCTATTCAACATGTACACAGGATTTGGAGAAGAACCCGCCTTGCAATGTCGAAGACAATCTACGCGCCGGACTCATCGCCATTGAAGCCTGGTTCGGGGGCTACTGAGGGAGTCCCGGATTAGGGGGTGTCCGGATAGCCGAACTATCACGTTTGGCCGGACTCCTAGACTATGAAGATACAAGATTGAAGACTTCGTCCCATGTCCAGATGGGACTGTCCTTGGCGTGGAAGGCAAGCTTGGCGATACGAATATGTAGATCTCCTACCATTGTAACCGACTATGTGTAACCCTAACCCTCTTTGGGGCCTATATAAACCGGAGGGTTTTAGTCCGTAGGACGAACAACAATCATACCATAGGCTAGCTTCTAGGGTTTAGCCTCTTTGATCTCGTGGTAGATCTACTCTTGTACTACCCATATCATCAATATAAATCAAGCAGGAGTAGGGTTTTACCTCCATCGAGAGGGCCCGAACCTGGGTAAAAACATCGTGTCCCTTGTCTCCTGTTACCATCCGCCTGGACACACAGTTCGGGACCCCCTACCCGAGATCTGCCAGTTTTGACACCGACAGGAGGCCCAGCCCGTATTGCTGTTTTTTTGCCTATTTCAGTATTTCGAAGAAAAGGAATATCAAACGAAGTCCAAACGGAATGAAACCTTTGGGAGCGTGATTTTTGGAACGAACATGACCTAGAGGACTTGGAGTGCAAGTCAAGAAGCAGCCGAGGCTCCCACGAGATAGGAGGACGCGCCCCCCTGTAAGGCGCGCCCACTGTCTCGTGGGCCCCTCGGGCGTCCACCGACGTACTTCTTCCTCCTATATAAGCCTGCGTACCCTAAAAACATCCGGGGAGCAGACGAAACACAATTTCCACCACCGCAAGCCTCTGTAGCCACCAAAAACCTCTCAGGAGCCCGTTCTGGCACCCTGCAAGAGGGGGAACCCATCATAGGTGGCCATCTTCATCATCCCGGCGCTCTTCATGATGAGGAGGGAGTAGTTCACCCTCGGGGCTGAGGGCATGTACCAGTAGCTATGTGTTTGATCTCTCTCTCTCGTGTTCCCTTTATGGCATGATCTTGATGTATCGCAAGCTTTGTTATTATAATTGGATCTTATGATGTTTCTCCCCCTCTACTCTCTTGTGATGAATTGAGTTTCCCTCTTGAAGTTATCTTATTGGATTGAGTCTTTGATATGAGAACACTTGATGTATGTCTTGCCGTCTTTATCTGTGGTGACAATGGGATATCACGTGCCACTTGATGTATGTTTTGGTGACCAACTTGCGGGTTCCGCCCATGAACCTATGCATAGGCGTTGGCACACGTTTTCTTGACTCTCCGGTAGAAACTTTGGGGCACTCTTTGAAGTACTTTGTGTTGGTTGAATAGATGAATCTGAGATTGTGTGATGCATATCGTATAATCATGCCCACGGATACTTGAGGTGACAATGGAGTATCTAGGTGACATTAGGGTTTTGGTTGATTTGTGTCTTAAGGTGTTATTCTAGCACGAACTCTTGAATAGATTGATCCGAAAGAATAACTTTGAGGTAGTTTCGTACCCTACCATAATCTCTTTGTTTGTTCTCCGCTATTAGTGGCTTTGGAGTGACTCTTTGTTGCATGTTGAGGGATTGTTATATGATCTATCTATGTTATTATTGTTTAGAGAACTTGCACTAGTGAAAGTATGAACCCTAGGCCTTGTTTCCTACCATTGCAATACCATTTACGCTCACTTTTATCTTTAGTTACCTTGCTGTTTTTATATTTTTAGATTACAAAAACCTTTATCTACCATCCATATTGCACTTGTATCACCATCTCTTCACCGAACTAGTGCACCTATACAATTTGCCATTGTATTGGGTGTGTTGGGGACACAAGAGACTCTTTGTTATTTGGTTGCAGGGTTGCTTGAGAGAGACCATCTTCATCCTACGCCTCCCACAGATTGATAAGCCTTAGGTCATCCACTTGAGGGAAATTTGCTACTTTCCTACAAACCTGTGCACTTGCAGGCCCAACAACGTCTACAAGAAGAAGGTTGTGTAGTAGACATCAAGCTCTTTTCTGGCGCCATTGCCGGGGAGGTGAGTGCTTTAAGGTATATCTTTAGATCATGCAATCGAATCTTTTTGTTTCTTGTTTTATCACTAGTTTAGTTTATAAAAGAAAACTACTAAAAAAATGGAGTTAAGTTTGTCTCATACGCTTCGTCTTTTTAATATCTTTCGTGAGTATGATGAAAAAGAAAATTGTGCTCAAGTGCTAGAAGAAGAATGCTTTAAAATGTTTGGTACTAGACCTTTGTATGATGAGCATGATTGCAATGTTGTTAGTATGAATTTCTTGAATATCCATGATGCTAATGATATGCAAAGCCACAAGCTTGGGGAAGCTATGCTTGATGAATATGATATTTTTTGTCCCCCAAGTTTTGATGAGCAAATTTATTACGATGATAGCATGCCTCCTATTTATGATGATTATATTGATGAAAGTGGATTTGGAAGGGTGTCAACTTTATTTAGTGATGATTCCACTATTTCGGAAGAGGTTCCAATTGATTATGAGAACGAATTTGCTATCTATGATGATTATTGCGATGACTTGTATGTTATTTAGAATATTTATAACCATGAATCTTTTCATCATGATTTTAGTTTTCAATTGGATTATGCCTCACATGATAATTATTTTGTTGAGTTTGCTCCCACTACTATTCATGAGAAGAATTTTGCTTATGTGGAGAGTAGTAAAAATTCTATGCTTGTAGATCATGAAAAGAATGCTTTATGTGCTGGTTATATTGTTGAATTCATTCATGATGCTACTGAAAATTATTATGAGGGAGGAATATATGCTTGTAGGAATTGCAGTAATGTCAAGTTTCCTCTCTATGTGTTGAAAATCTTGAAGCTATGCTTATTTTACTTTCCTATGCTAGTTGATTATTGTTCCCCTAAGTTGTTTGCTCACAAAATCCCAACGCATAGGAAGTGGGTTAGGCTTAAATGTGCTAGTAATATGCTTCATGATACTCCCGTTATGTTTCAATCCTTATCTTTTATGTGAGCATCATTGCCATCATCATGCCCAGCTAGAAAGGCGTTAAAGAAAAGCGCTTGTTGGGAGACAACCCAATATTTACCCTTACTGTTTTTGTGTGTTCACATGATTACGTTACTGTAGTAATCATGTTTTATAGCTTTTGTTTCAATAAAGTGCCAAGTAAGACCTTTAGGATAGCTTACGGTGATAGTTGTGTTGATCCTGCTGAAAATCAGAAACTTTTGCACCCAGTAAATTAGTTTTGTTAATTCACAGAAACGTGCTTTTGCATTGATTCTTTTTTATTCTGATCATTAAACAAATTGTCCAGGACTTCCTATTTTTTTGGGATGTTTAGAGTTCCAGAACTTTGCGTTAGTTACAGATTGCTACAGACTATTCTGTTTTTGACAGATTCTGTTTTTCGTGTGTTGTTTGCTTTTTTTGATGCATCTATGGCTAGTAAAATAGTTTATAAACCATAGAGAAGTTGGAATACAGTAGGTTTAACACCAAAATAAATAAAGAATGAGTTCATTACAGTAGCTTAAGTGGTGGTTTTGTTTTCTTTCACTAACGGAGCTTATAAGATTTTCTGTTGAGTTTTGTGTTGTGAAGTTTTCAAGTTTTGGGTAAAGCTTTTATGGACTATGGAATAAAGGGTGGCAAGAGCCTAAGCTTGGGGATGCCGAAGGCACACCAAGATATTCAAGGATAGCCAAAAGCCTAAGCTTGGGTATGCCCCGGGAAGGCATCCCCTCTTTCGTCTTTGTTCATTGGTAACTTTACTTGGAGCTATATTTTTATTCGCCACATGATATGTGTTTTGCTTGGAGCGTTGTGTATTATATTAGTCTTTGCTTTCTAGTTTACCACAATCATATTTTCTGTACACACCTTTTGGGAGAAGCCTACTTGATTACAATTTTCTAGAATACTCTATGTGCTTCACTTATATCTTTTGAGCTTGATAGTTTTTGCTCTAGTGCTTCACTTATATCTTTTAGAGCACGGTGGTGTCTTAATTTTGAAGAAATTTCTAGTCTCTCATGCTTCACTTATATATTTTCGAGAGTCTTTTAGAACAGCATGGTATTTGCTATGGTCATAAAGTTGGTCCTAGAATGATGAACATCCAAGTTGGGTATAATAAAAACTATCATAGAAAAGAATTGGATGCTATGATCAATATAATGCTTGATAATTGTTTTGAGATATGGAGGTAGTGATATTAGAGTCATGCTAGTTGAGGTGATTATGAAAAATACTTGTGTTAAGGGTTGTGATTCCCGTAGCATGCACGTATGGTGAACCGCTTTGTGATGAAGTTGGAGCACAATTTTATTTATTGAGTGTCTTCCTTATGAGTGGCGGTCGGGAACGAGCGATGGTCTTTTCCTACCAATCTATCCCCCTAGGAGCATACGCATAGTGATTTGGTTTTTGATGACTTCTAAATTTTTGCAACAAGTATATGAGTTCTTTTGACTAATGTTGAGTCCATGGATTATACGCACCCTTTCACCCTTCCACCGTTGCTAGCCTTTCTTGTGCCACGCAACTTTCGCTGGTACCATACACCCACCATTACCTTCCTCAAAACAGCCACCATACCTACCTATTATGGCATTTCTATAGTCATTCCGAGATATATTGCCATGCAACTTTCCACCGTTCCGTTCATATGACACGCATTACTTTTGTCATATTTCTCTTTAAATGATCATGAAGTTGACATCGTATTTGTGGCAAGGCCACCTTCATAATTTTCATACATGTCGCTCTTGATTCATTACATATCCCGGTACACCGCCGGAGGCATTCATATAGAGTCATATCTTGTTCTAGCTTTGAGTTGTAATTCTTGAGTTGTAAATCCATAAAAGTGTGATGATCTTCATTATTAGAGCATTGTCCTAGTGAGGAAAGGATGATGAAGACCATGATTCCCCCACAAGTCGGGAAGAGACTTCGGACTTTACAAAAAAGAGAAAAAAACGAAAGGCCAAAAAGAAAAAAAGAAAAGGCCAAAGAAAAAAAGAAAAAAAGAAGAAAGAAAAAAATAAAATGAGAGAGAAAGAGAGAAGGGACAATGCTACTATCTCTTTTTCCACACTTGTGCTTCAAAATAGCACCATGATCTTCATGATAGAGAGTCTCATATGTTGTCACTTTCATATACTAGTGGGAATTTTTCATTATAGAACTTGGCTTGTATATTCCAATGATGGGCTTCCTCAAAAGTGCCCTAGGTCTTCGTGAGCAAGCGAGTTGGATGCACACCCACTTAGTTTCTTTTGTTGAGCTTTCATATATTCATAACTCTAGTGCATCCGTTGCATGGCAATCCCTACTCACTCACATTGATATCTATTAATGGGAATGTCCATAGCCCGTTGATACGCCTAGTGGATATGAGACTATCTTCTCCTTTTTTGTCTTCTCCACAACTACCATTCTATTACACATATAGTGCTATGTCCATGGCTCACGCTCATGTATTGCGTGAAAGTTGAAAGAGTTTGAGATTATTAAAGTATGAAACAATTGCTTGGCTTGTCATCGGGGTTGTGCATGATTAAATACTTTGTGTGATGAAGATAGAGCAACAGCCAGACTATATGATTTTGTAGGGATAACTTTCTTTGGCCATGTTATTTTTGAGAAGACATGATTACTTTGATTAGTATGCTTGAAGTATCACCATTTTCATGTTAATATGAACTTCTATTTTGTATCATTTGGATCTGAACATTCATGCCACAATAAAGAAAATTACATTGAGAATTATGCTAGGTAGCATTCCACATCAAAAATTTCTTTTTTATCATTTACCTACTCGAGGACGAGCAGGAATTAAGCTTGGGGATGCTTGATACGTCTCCAATGTATCTATATTTTTTTATTGTTCCATGATATTAGATTACCCCTTTTGGATGTTTATGGGCTTTATTTTACACATTTATATCATTTTTGCGACTAACCTACTAACCGGAGGCCCAGCCCGTATTGCTGTTTTTTTTCCCTATTTCAGTATTTCGAAGAAAAGGAATATCAAACGGAGTCCAAACGGAATGAAACCTTCGGGAGCGTGATTTTTGGAACGAACGTGATCCAGAGGACTTGGAGTGCAAGTCAAGAAGCAGCCGAGGCTCCCATGAGATAGGAGGGTGCACCCCCCCTTAGGGCGCGCCCCCCTCTCTCGTGGGCCCCTCGGGCGTCCACCGACATACTTCTTCCTCCTATATAAGCCTATGTACCCTGAAAACATCTAGGGAGCAGACGAAACACAATTTCCACCACCGCAAGCCTCTGTAGCCACCAAAAACCTCTCGGGAGCCCGTTCCGGCACCCTGCAGGAGGGGGAACCCATCACCGGTGGCCATCTTCATCATCCCGGTGCTCTCCATGACGAGGAGGGAGTACTTCACCCTCGGGGCTAAGGGTATGTACCAGTAGCTATGTGTTTGATCTCTCTCTCTCTCGTGTTCTCTTTATGGCACGATCTTGATGTATCGCAAGCTTTGTTATTATAGTTGGATCTTATGATGTTTCTCCCCCTCTACTCTCTTGTGATGAATTGAGTTTCCCTCTTGAAGTTATCTTATTGGATTGAGTCTTTAATATGAGAACGCTTGATGTATGTCTTGCCGTGTTTATCTGTGGTGACAATGGGATATCACGTGCCACTTGATGTATGTTTTGGTGACCAACTTGCGGGTTCCGCCCATGAACCTATGCATAGGGGTTGGCACACGTTTGCTTGACTCTCCGATAGAAACTTTGGGGCACTCTTTGAAGTATTTTGTGTTGGTTGAATAGATGAATCTGAGATTGTGTGATGCATTTCGTATAATCATGCCCACAGATACTTGAGGTGACAATGGAGTATCTAGGTGACATTAGGGTTTTGGTTGATTTGTGTCTTAAGGTGTTATTCTAGCACGAACTCTTGAATAGATTTATCCGAAAGAATAACTTTGAGGTGGTTTCGTACCCTACCATAATCTCTTCGTTTGTTCTCTGCTATTAGTGGCTTTGGAGTGACTCTTTGTTGCATGTTGAGGGATTGTTATATGATCTATCTATGTTATTATTGTTGAGAGAACTTGCACTAGTGAAAGTATGAACCCTAGGCCTTGTTTCCTACCATTGCAATACCATTTACGCTCACTTTTATCTTTAGTTACCTTGCTGTTTTTATATTTTTAGATTACAAAAACCTTTATCTACCATCCATATTGCACTTGTATCACCATCTCTTCGCCGAACTAGTGCACCTATACAATTTGCCATTGTATTGGGTGTGTTGGGGACACAAGAGACTCATTGTTATTTGGTTGCAGGGTTGCTTGAGAGAGACCATCTTCATCCTACGCCTCCCACGGATTGATAAACCTTAGGTCATCCACTTGAGGGAAAGTTGCTACTGTCCTACAAACCTGTGCACTTGTAGGCCCAACAATGTCTACAAGAAGAAGGTTGTGTAGTAGACATCAGTGGCAGCGGCGTAGTCCCGAGCGGCAGCCGGGCGTGGGCGCGCGCGAAGGCGCGTCAGTGGGCGCTACGGGGCCATGGTGAGCGCGGCGCGAGGGAGAGAGAAGGACTGGGGTCCTCACCGGGGGTTGTAGGGGTTCGGGCAGCGGTGCGTGTGCAGGAGGATGGAGACGGCGCGTCGCAGGGGAGGCAGTCCGGCGAGGAGGGGCTCCGGCGATGAAGGAGCGGTCCAGCGAGTCGGGGAGGCCTTCGAGCGGCGGCGGACGGGGTGTAGTCGTCGGGGTCGTCGCCCCGATCCAGATCCAGCGGGGGGAGAGGAGAGGAGTGGGAACGTGGGGGTTAGGGTTTCGGGTGAGTGGGGATAAGGGGAGTGGGTGTGGGCTGGCCGGTCGGGCCTTTGCCCAGTTGGGCTGGTGGCCTGCTGGGCGGGAGCCCAGTGGGGGTGCTTTTGTTTTTATATATACTTTCCTGTTTCTTTATTTTCTTTTCTGTTTTCTCTTTATTTACCTAACATTTTAGTTTTGTAAAAATATATAGGTTGTACCTAATTTAGTAAACTTAATTAAGTCACATACCGAACATGTTTGTTTTACTGTTTGAAAACTTTTATTGTTTGCTGTGACTTTGAATTTGAATTTCGACTGGTTTCAAATCAACGTGAATTTAACAACAGTAATCGTGGTGACGTGGAATCATTAGCTGGGAATTACTGTAGCATAATTATCCAGTCGTCACAATTCTCCTCCACTACAAGAAATCTTGTCCCAAGATTTAAGAGGTGGGATAAGGGGGAAAGGTCTGTTACGAAATTCTAACGTATCTTGTCGGTCTTGGCTGCTCTTTCGAAGAGGTTGAACCCTTTCGTTGATGTCTTCATTTCTCTGCTTCAAGTCACCATGATCAAGTTGTCATCCTTTCTTCGGGATCTCCATCGTCCTACGAACGCGACCAAGGGGAAAAACTCCGAAAGAACGCATCTCCACAAAGCTGGGCGTCTGATGGTGAACTCAATGGGAAATACACAACGTACCCCACGAGTTGTATTTCAGTGAATTCGCTGAGTGCAATATACGATGGTACCAAAGTTTCAAACGGGTAGGCAATCATTCAATGACTAGACAGAAGCTGGAATGGGGGTTTGAACAACAAGAATAATATGGTGTTTGATTCCAGGATGAATAATGGTATAGCATTTAGCTCGTGAATCACACACGAAGCCAGGTGCAAAGGATACATTAGAATTCGGGTTGTAAAGAAGAGTCAGGTTTCGATCTAGTGGACCTGTGGGTTATGGGCCCACCATGTGGGTTGAAAGTAGGAAGGGTGGTGACATCTTGCACAGCCGCGACAGGGAGGCATGTCAGTGAATAGCTTGTCAGCCATGCCGGCAACAATGTCGATACCAAGGACGGGGAATGAAGAGAGCAATTTTCCTGCTTGTTGAACAAGGCAAACCAATTGGCAAAGTTATCACCCATCGGTGGTTACCGGAATGTCATCAACAATAGTAACAGGGTCTTACAGACAGAGTGATACAACAAGGTGCCTACCTAAGCAGGGAATTATCTCTGCTCAGCTAACTCAGATTACAGGAAAGGTTAAACAAAAGAATGGAAAGGAAAACACGAT
The DNA here is from genome assembly GCF_018294505.1 of Triticum aestivum. NCBI lineage: Eukaryota > Viridiplantae > Streptophyta > Magnoliopsida > Poales > Poaceae > Triticum > Triticum aestivum. The sequence goes on along the minus strand of NC_057810.1, from coordinate 261,626,136 downwards.
TATCAGATTAAACAGAACAATGGAAAGGAAAATTGTGATTACACACAATTATTAGGAGTATATACTTCCCATGGACAAGCAGGACATGGCATACAAGGTAGGAGAGCAAGTACCCAACCATTCAGATAAGAGGCAAGGATTAATCAAGATGTTACCGATACAACGATGTTTGGATAACTGACCAAGAAACATTTAGCATCGCGCCTCCAATGTTCTTATTGATGAGCGGGGTATCATAGTCATGCTTCGAGGTAGCAATGATATGGTGTTTCAATCAAGGGCCGGACTTTGGATACACAAATGATACATCAGAGGCAACTTATAAAATAAGTCTTACACTTCCCTCCAGGAAGAATGGTTATCCTTGCAAAAGAAATTATAATGATAGGTCCTCCAGCCAGGGGGTGCTAGGCATGACATCATATTATCGGATCATCAAAGGACCAACATCATAACTCCTGGAAAGTTTTCTCAACCATCATATCTGACCGAGATTTAGATCCGATTGGTGTCATGATACCTCAGACTCAGGATGTCCGAGAAGAAAAAGGTGCAACACAAATTGATGAAATGACATTGCAAGATTCTCGGGAAACTATGGGAGCGGGTTCCTGAAACAATAGTTCATTATTAAACCAAGGACAGGATGAGGAGGTGGCTGATGGGCTCAGCGATAATTCATCGAGAATTCCAAATGGATTGATTTCCACAATAATGTGAACAAGAAGATGACACTTGTCAATTCAAATGATTTAATGTTGTATGCTCGAGGGAAAACATACACCATCAATCATTAGTTGAAAGGTGTGCCTGAAATATGGCCTTAGGCAGCAAGATCAACGTTAGAGTGACGATTCAATAACCAATAGCCTAAGAATTAACTGTCGATCGTTAACTTCAAAGCAATAGGATTGCTAGAAGTACATAACTCAAACATCATCGTTAGCATATTGGTATCCTGGTTAAAAACAACACGGGAACCAAGGAAGAATGGTGATGGTGAGAAGTATCATCATACCGAAAATTTCTTAAGAGGTGGAGCAATCCCCACAACATTCTCGACAGAAAAGACAGTAATACTTCATGGCAGAGCACAACACTAGATGGAGAGCAAGTTGTATTCATAATGTGGACAAGTTCGCGATGAAAGGAAGTCAAGGGTGTTGTCGATGATAATAAAAATCATCAAGGGCAACAAGGGTATTTCTCATCATGAACATAGTTGACATCTCGGAAGAAGTCAAAGTGTTGAAGGTGATCTGACACATTTGTCGGGAGGTTTCATGAAGATGTAACCGATCAGCGATGACATTAAGTTGAAGGAATGATGAAGCGAAAGGTTATTGGAACCATGGGTACGACACAAACTCCAAAGCAAGCTTGTCATCTAAAGCGAAATGATATGATGAGGAAAGATCGACGTAAGCTTAGCACATCGTCAAAAATTGTGCTGTGGGAAGAAGGACCAGGTAGCACAGTTAAAATTTAGCATGATAATGATATAACTGATTAGGCTTGGGATGACTTGAAGGATTATTAAACTCGTAAGAAACGAAAATTACTTAGAGTTATTGAATCGGTGTGCGGACTCGATTCACCAATTGGTGTCCCCAGTTGATGACAACCCAGAACCCAGGAAATTTGGAAGTGGTGGGAAATAACAGTTGATTAAGAACCCATAAGAAGTTATGCAGTTCCATGATATTCTCAAGATACCAGAGTGTAATACTTGACGGTAGATCAAAGTCAAGGTTGGACTAGGGTATTGATCTGCAAAAGACAAATGCTTAAACTTGCCCGAGAAATGGGACCAAAGGAGAACAATTTAATGACACCGAAAGAATTATCCAAATGATTAATTATTTTGCAAGAAGCTTCCATGATAAGTCCCACATCGGGTCCATGGGCATGAACACAAAGTTCAAGGTCGAACCCCACTTCTTCAATGCATAACCTTTCATTCACTTCGTCTTCAAAGAAGTTGCAGTGTTGAAAATTTATCTAGCGAAGCACCCGAAGAGTATGACTCGTGAAAACTTTTGGGTTCACATGGTTTTAGAGAAGGCATAGGTTCAACCCATCAGGGCATCTTAGAACATATACCATGAACTTTAGGATCAATTAACACATGCTCGAAGCAGAGCATGGTTGAGAAGAGTAGGGGATACAATTTACCAAAGGCATTATGTATCAAGGGAAGGACTCAAGGTTTTGAGAATATGCAGGAGCGGTCGGATAATAATCCAACAAATGATTTGGTGGTCCACAAGGGATCTGATGCGAGCATCAGTACCCAACCAAAAGAAGAAAGAATGCAAGGAGATAAGACTATAGAAACAACTGACTAGTTCAAAGCTTGAATGCAAAGGAATTATGATTTCCAATTAAAGGGATCAGAAGCAAACACTCTGATTAAGGATGGATAAGTTGAATAGACTTAGGGGTACAATCGATGGCAATTTTAGTTGGCTGAGAACCAGCTCATGTTCAAACTGGCACTGAGCTGGAAGGATGAATTCTAGGATTCGACTAAGAAATGCAAGCATCCTCAACATATTGAATCAACAGACTTAAAATGATAAAGACAAGGGATGCCAATAAGATTACAAGACTTATGGGATTAACGATAATGCAAGCAAGCAAGAATTTCAAGAGCAATAAGCTGCTCAGGATTTTCGGCAGATCGAATGGTATTTCGAAGTTTTTGCGAAACACATGAACAATTGGGAATGAGCAGATACTCGATAAGTGCGAGGAATTATCCGTAGGGGTATTCATGCGGCAAAGATCTGTAAGACAGTGGCTCAAGAGATTCTTAAAAGTCGAAGAATAATTTGATGCATCTTGTAATAACAAGAGCAGCTGGGGATGAATGTAAGAACAATGGGTGTATGTATTTATCCATATGGACATTTCAATGGTAGGGAAGTGCAAAAGCAACAGGCACAAAGCCCCGAAAGAACATCGGAGAACATCTTCGGAATCCTTCGGTGCACCAAGCAATCATCTGGAGTGCGGGGCTCTCCGGGAGGAAGTAATTATGAGAACCTAGAGTTAGAGTCAGAAAAATCATTTAGCCCGAATAGAAGAGAGATTAGAATCCCCGAGTATGGATGAGGAATAAAAGATCCTAATACCACCCAATGGCGACGTGGGCCCGTAAGCCGCACAGCCATGTTAGTAAAAACTTTTCAATGACTAGACTCAACTTCGGCCAAGGAGTTGGAAAGAGGGATTCCTACAGGCAGTCGGCTCTGATACCAACTTGTGACGCCCCCGATTCAATCGTACACTAATCATGCACGCAAATGTGTACGATCAAGATCACGGACTCACGGGAAAATATCACAACACAACTCTAAAAGTAAAATAAGTCATACAAGCATCATATTACAAGCCAGGGGCCTCGAGGGCTCGAATACAAGTGCTCGAACATTAACGAGCCAGCGGAAGCAACAATATCTAAGTACAGACATAAGTTAAACAAGGTGCCATAAGATGGCTAGCACAAACTAGGATACAGATCGAAATAGGCGCATGCCTCCTGCCTAGGATCCTCCTAAACTACTCCTGGTCATCATCAGCGGCCTGCACATAGTAGTAGGCACCTCCAGTCTAGTAGGAGTCGTTATCGACGGTGGAGTCTGGCTCCTGGGCTCCAACATCTGGTTATGACGTCCGGGAAGAAGAGGAAAAAGGGGAAAAGAGGGAGCAAAGCAACCATGAGTACTCATCCAATGTACTCGCAAGCAAGGATCTACACTACATATGCATGGGTATATGTGTAAAGAGGCAATATCGATGGACTGAACTGCAGAATGCCAGAATAAGAGGGGGATAGCTAGTCCTATCGAAGACTACACTTCTGGCAGCCTCCATCTTGCAGCATGTAGAAGAGAGTAGATTGAAGTCCTCCAAGTAGCATAGCATAGCATAATCCTACCCGGCGATTCACCCCTCATCGCCCTATGGGAAAGCGATCACCGGGTTGTCTCTGGAACTTGTCTGGGTGTGTTTTATTAAGTATCCGTTTCTAGTTGTCATAAGGTCAAGGTACAACTCCGGGTCATCCTTTTACGGATGGACACGGCGATTTGAATAGATAAACTTCCCCTGAAAGGGTGCACCACATAACCCAGCACGCTCAATCCCCATTGGTCGGACACACTTTCTTGGGTCATGCCCGGCCTCAGAAGATCAACATGTCACAGTCCCACCTAGGCACAACAGAGAGGTCAGCACGCCGGTCTAAATCCTATGCGCGCAGGGGTCTGGGCCCATCGCCCATTGCACACCTACACGTTGCGAGGGCGGCCAGTGAGCAGACCTAGCAACCTCCATTACAAAGGAAGTTGCATTACGCGGTCCAACCTGGCGTGCGCCGCTCAGTCACTGATGTCAAGAAGGCTTCGGCTCATACCACGACGTCGAGTGCCCATAATTGTTCCCGCGTAGTTGGATAGTGCGTATAGGCCAGTAGCCAGACTCAGATCAAATACCAAGATCTCGTTAAGTGTGTTATTATGAAGTAACCGCGAACGCCGACCAGGGCTAGGCCCACCTCTCACCTAGGTGGCCTCAACCTGCCCTGTCGCTCCGCCACAACATAATAGTCGGGGGCCGTCGGGAACCCAAGCCCACCTCTACCGGGATGGAGCCACCTGTCCTTCTAGCCCCCACATCGAAATCACTTGCGGGTACTCTACGAGCCGACCCGACTTTAGTCACCATCGGTATAGTATGTATATATGTATAGTATGTATATATGTATAGTATATACCCGTGATCACCTCCCGAGTGATCATGGCCCGATAGTATAGCAAGGCAGACTGACAAGAATGTAGGGCCACTAGTGGTAAACTAGCATCCTTTACTAAGCATTTAGGATTGTGGGTAAGGTATCAACAACTGTAGCAACAATGACAGGCTATGCAACAGAATAGGAGTAACCGAACGGTAACATGCCCTCTAATGCAAGCAGTAGAGGGTAGAATAGGCGATATCTGGTGATCAACGGGGGGGGCTTGCCTGGTTGCTCTGGCAAGGAGGGGTCATCAACTCTGTAGTCGAACTGGGCAACAGCAGCGTCGGTCTCGTAGTCTACCTGAGAGAAGAGGGGGAAGAAACAATAAATATAATGCAAACATAAGGATGATGATGCATGACATGACAATGAGCAGTGCTAGGTGTGCCCTAATGCGGTATTAGGTGATACCGGCGAAAGGGGGAAACATCCAGGAAAGTATCCCCGGTGTTTTGCATTTTCGGACAGATGAATCGGAGGTGAAATGTTGCAGGTTCGCTATGCTAGGGATGCGTGGCGGACAAACGGGCTGCGTATTCTGATTCGCCTCATCGTTTTGAGCAACTTTCATGTACAAAGTATTTTCATTCGAGCTACGGTTTATTTTATATTAATTTTTAAAGTTTTAAATCATTTTCTAAATTATTATTATTAAATTAATTTGAAATTAGTATTATTGCATCAGCATGATGTCAGCATGACATCAGCAGTCAACAGAGTGGTTGACTGGTCAAACTGACACGTGGGTCCCACTGGTCATAGACTGTGATTAACTAAAATAGATTAATTAGTTTAATTAGTGATTAGGTTAGTCTAATCAGGATCAATTAAGTTAATTAACTCATTAATTAACTAATTAATTTTATTCTAACATTTTTTCTATTCTTTTTTTAATCGTTCTGGGGGCGGGGCCTCATGTGTCATTTACCCAGGGGGTCGATGCGGGTTAGCGGGCGCTGGGTCCGGGCATAGCCCGAACGGGCGCGTGCAGGAAGCGATGGGTCTGGCGGGGCGTCGGCGGTGGGCAGCGATGCAACCGGCAACGGCGAGTGCGGCCGGCGATGTCAGGGGCGGAAGTAGCAGGCGGAGCAGTTGCCGTGGGAGCAGAGCCGTGCGGCCGAGGCCTACGTGGCATAGGCGCGAGCGGGAGAGGGGCGCGGTGGCGCAGGCCAGTGCGGTGGTGGTGGCAGAGCCGACGAGGCCATAGCGAGGAGGCGTGAGGCTGGGGCGCGGGCTCGACGCGTCGAGCGCGTGCGCGGGCATAGACCGATGGCCGCAGGGGGTAGAGGGGGCTCCGGGGTGCCGAAGCATGGCAGCGGGTGGGCGAGCACAGGGCGAGGCGGTGTGCCATGGTGGCCGGCGAGGGGTGGCCGTGGCGTAGTCCCGAGCGGCAGCCGGGTGTGGGCGCGCATGCGAAGGCTCGTCCGTGGGCGCTACGGGTCCATGGTGAGCACAGGGCGAGGGAGAGAGAAGGATCGGGGTCCTCATCGGGGTTTGTAGGGGTTCGGGCAGCGGTGCGTGAGGAGGAGGACGGAGACGGCGTGTCGTAGGGGAGGCAGTCCAACGAGGAGGGGCTCCGGCGACGGTGGAGCGGTCCGGCGAGTCGAGGAGGCCTTCGAGCGGCAGCTGGCACGGTCGTCGGGGTCGTCGCCCCGATCCAGATCCAGCGGGGGGAGAGGAGAGGAGTGGGGAACGTGGGGGTTAGGGTTTCGGGTGAGTGGGGATAAGGGGAGTGGGGGTTGAAAGTGCTAGTTATCGACTAGAGGGGGGGTGAATAGGCGATTTTTATGAAAGTCTTCAAAACATGGAAGTTTCGAAGACAAACAATAGAAACAACCTAATTGATATGCAGCGGAAGATAAACTACAACAAGCAAGCCATAGTCAAGTATGCAATAGCATTAACGTACGAAGACTAATAGCAGCTAGGTAGTAGGATCAGGATGGAAGATAGTATGAAGCCAATCAACAATAGTAGTCAAGCAATGAAGTCAATCAGATAAGACGATAAGCAATGACTTCACGAAGACAAACTCAAAGTAAAGGAGGGAAGAGATAGAACCAGTTGCTTGTTTGGACCAGTTCCAATTGTTGTGACAAATGTACGCCTGGTTAGGGAGGCTGAGATTCAACTCAGAAGACCGTGTCTTCACCTTATTCCCCTTGAGCTAAGGACACTTAGTCCTCGCCCAATCACTCTGGTAAGTCTTCAAGGTAGACTTCCAAACCTTCACAGACTTCGTTCACCTGGCAATCCACAATGACTCTTGGATGCTCAGAACGCGACGCCTAACCGGCTGGAGGATACACAGTCCTCAAGTGTAATAAGTCTTCAGGTCACACAGACAGAAAGACTTCAGTGATGCCTAACACTCTTTGGCTCTGGGTGTTTGGGCTTTGTCCTTGCAAGGATTTCTCTGTCTCAAATGCTTCGAGGTGGGTTTCTCTCAAACGACAAAAGCCGTATATTAACTCTGAGCAGCCACCAATTTATGGTGTAGGGGGTGGGCTATTTATAGCCACAAGGCAACCCGACCTGATTTGTCCGAAATGACCATGGGTCACTAAGGAACTGACACGTGTTCCAACGGTCAGATTTCAAACACACACGGCAACTTTACTTGGGCTACAAGCAAAGCTGACTCATCCAACTCTGGATAAGATATGCTCTCACTGTCTTCGCTCGAAGACATAGGATTTGAGTTGAGCATCACTTCAGTCACTCTGACTTAGTTCACTTGGACCCCACTTAACAGTACGGTGGTTCCTATGACTCAACAAAGAAGAAAAGGAAACAACGAAACCACACAGTCTTCGTGCTCCATAGTCTTCACGCAATGTCTTCTCATGTCATAGTCTTCAATATGAATATCTTCTCATACCACCATTGTCGTCAATGTCTTCATACATTTTTAGGGGTCATCTCTGGTAGGTAAACCGAAGCAATGAGGGACACTACCTGCGTTATCCTGCAATTCTCACAAACGCATTAGTCCCTCAACAACTTTGTCGTCAATACTCCAAAACCAACTAGGGGTGGCACTAGATGCACTTACAATCTCCCCCTTTTTGGTGATTGATGACAAACTGGTTGAAGTTTTCAACGGGGATAAAGTATGTGAAATTGTAAAGGATAGGAATTTGTCTTCATAAGTAGCAAGGGCTCCCCCTGAAGATGTGCATATAAATAATTTTGCTTCTGGAATGCAAATGCACATGGCAGGTTGTACTTGTGGAGATCCACTTCAACTTATGAAGATAATTCATCATGCATGAAATGATATAGCATATAGGATGACATGCATAATGAAAAATGGACGTCTGCAGGATGATTTAAGTGCGGAAGTTATCATCGCACGTGGAAATGCAAATAAGTAGCAGACGACCATCAAGTTTAAGTGTTACAACTCAGAGAACCAAATGTTTCAAAACGCAAGAGTTGTAAGCACGAGGCAAAATATAACGCAACCGCCCATTTGAACCCGCTTGAAGACTATCAACTCATACGCTTCTCCCCCTTTTGTCAGTAATGACCAAAAAGGTTTGAAGACATAGAGCATCTACTCGTCTTCTTGATGAGTAGGTGAAGCAGCAGGGTTGTCGTCGTTGGGTGGCGGTGCAGATGAACTTGGTGCAGTGTCGATACGCGCAGTAGTAGTAGGAGGTGGTGAAGTAGCATCCTCTTCATCATTGATCACTCTGGCATTTACCGTTCCCGCGGAGGAAGAATATTCAGAGTCTTCAAGAGATGGAGTTCTTCATAAGACAGCATTCCGTGGAGGAGTGGAGTCAAACTAAAATCTTTCATTGAAGCCATCGTCTTGAAGATCTGCTTCAGCACTAAGCAGTGTCAAACTCTTCCATGATCGCCGGCAAGTTTCGTGAGCAACAAAGGCATTCTTGGTGGCAAGGTTGCAAATGCGATTGACATCCACCAAGAGGCTTTGCATCTGTCTCTTGAGCCAAAAGTGATGTTTATCCTGTTTCTGATGAAGGGCCACAAGAAGTTCTCGATCATTGAGAACGCGAGAATGCTTCCGAGGCCTTTGGGCAATGGTGCTTTCAGTGGCTTCAGTGGGTGCTCGATGAGGCAGACGAGTATTTCTAGCCAATGGATAGATTCGTGTAGCTGTTTGAACACCTTCAATGGGTTGAGTGAAGCTTTTGTGCTCGGCATTCTGAAGACAAAGATGCTTCTTGGCTAGGTCAGGATATATAGCTTCAACTGACATATCAACCTCAGGTAGAAAAATCACATGATTGCGAGTAGAAGGTTGATAGTTGACAGTAGAGTGTCGCTTTATGAGGCGCATGACCCATGGAGCATAAAACTTCAGACCAAAGATATCAGAGCTGGAGGCAGCAAGTTGTCTGATGAAGAAATCTTGTGCATTGAAGCTGATGCCATTGAAAATGTAGAAGACCAAAGTCTTCATAGCTCCTTCAAGCTTTGCCGCTGATGAATGTCCTTTGATAGGCCATAGAGTCCGCCTGATGATGTGATATATGGTGCGTGGCAGATACTCAAGGTCTTCAACAAAGAACTCTGTTGGATATTCAGCATCACGGGGCAAAGGCTTCATCATGCTCAGCATCTGACTCATATTGGGTTCAGGCCTATGAAAGATGCTTTCCAGGGCATTGCGATGATGTTGACAGCCAGGTTCATAGAGTTCTCCGGGAGTGGACAGGCCTATAGCTCGATGATATCCTTAGCTTTGGCTTCATGATGAATGTTTCCGGTCATCCACTCGAGAACCAAGTCTTCGTATCTCTGTTGTAGCCGCGAATGTGCAGTGTGGCATAGAATTGAAGCAATAGTTCTTCATTCCAGTGTTCTTTATCTGTGAGAAAACTGAGCAGCCCAGCATCACGAAAGCAGTCAAGTGCTTCTTCTAAGCAGGGGAGTCCAGTAATGGCTTCAGTGTCGAGGCTCATATGAGGGAAGATGCGCCCTTGATCATACATAACACAGGAGTAATAGCTTCGCTGCTGATGACTCCAGAACCGATCTGATGCAATTCTTGGCTTCGTGTAGGGGTTCTTCGAGCTATCAAAGAATGTGTTGTGGCTCTTGAAGCCATTTGCATTGAAAGACCCGATAGCAGTGGCAGTACCAGGAAACCTTGGTAGTCTTGGCTTGGGCTTCTGGACTTGAGGCCTATGCTCAACATGATAGTCAAATTGAGGACCAGAGACATTAGGCGGAGGGACCAGAACGGGCCATCTGACTGTTGTTAGCTCTCCGTGGTTATATGTCTGCTCAATTGTATAGGGCCTTGGTGGCGGAACAGGAGCAGTGGCAGCAACTGAGGCTTCAGGCTGCACAACAGGTGCTTCAGAAGCAGTAGCCTCACTAGCTTCAGGTGCAGTGGCCGCATTAGCTTCAGGCACACTGGTTGTTGCAAGCTCCACATTAGCTTCAGCCATGACAATGTCATCGGCTTCACTTGCGTTGGTTGTGGCAGCTTTAGGATTTTCAACATCCACTTGAGGAGCTGGAGGGTCAGGCATTGACACGTTCACTTCATGTACTATTTCTTCAGGAATGGGGGGAGTAGAGACACGTTCTTCTTGACGTTCTTCATCGGCTGATGCAGCCGGATTGTCTTCAGCAGCAGGTGCTTCAGACGCAGAGACATTCATAGCAGGAGTGGCTTCTGAAAACACTTGATGTGCAACAGGTTGATGTTGCACTTCTCCTTCTGGAACGCTTGGAAGAGGAGCTTGAGGCCTTGGTCCTTTGCGAATCCTTTGAAGTACTGGCGACGCTTTTGGAGATAGAGTGGGCAGGCCCTCATCCTCTTTAGCTTGTACGGATGTTGTGACTTGTTGTTGTTGGGGAGTGTTGGGGGAGTCTTGTTCTTGCGGGCGATCAGCCCATGAATCATCCTGTGCAATTGGCGTCAGAGGACGACCAATGCTGATGAGTTCGCTGTTCGTACGAACAGGCGATGATACCACATTGTATTCGATTTGAGGAAGAACTTCATCATCTTCAACATTGTCATGATGACCAATGTCTTCAGCAGCGGTTGGTTCAGCTGCTGGAATATCTTCAGCTTCAGGAGCCTCTGTGGAAGCAGGCTCATGAACAGTCATGTGAAGTTCTTGGGATGCAGATGCAGGATGAATCACTGAGATGGGTTCAACAAAAAGGGGCTCTGTGGGAGCAGCCCGATTCTTCTTGGTCTTGCGCTTCTTCTTGGAGGGAGCAGCATCAGAGGCTTCGGTATTCTTCCTCTTTCTGGCTTCTGCCTCTGCAGCCCTCGTCTTCTTCTGTTCTGAAGCGGTTGTGGTGACCTTTGGCTTCGAGCCAGTCATGCTACTTGGGAAGATAATGCATGGAGCTTCTTGGCTTGAAGGCACAGGGTGATCAGCAGGAAGCTTCTTCTTTTTCTTTGCTGCCATCCTGGGGTCAATACCAGGACGGCCAAGTGACTTGCGCTTCTCAGCCTCATTGTAGGCAAGCACACACTTATCAGCCAAACTCTTCATGCGCTCACGAGAGCCTTGAGCTTCTTGGCGCTTCTTCAGAAAAGCTTCTTTAAGCTCATGCAGCATGACCTTAAAGTTCCTGACGTCTTGAACACTCGGCTTGGCCATATGCTTCTTGAATTGAGCCTTTTCATAATCAATCTTGTGCTTGAGCTCAACGATTCGCTGAGCGAGAGCCAGCTCAGAAGCAATGGCGCCATTGAAAGAGACGCTGAGGCCAATTGGAAGCTGTAAATCTTCAAAGCTGACATTTGGGGTGTCGAACCACTCATCAATGAAATTGTGGATGATGGCCACATCAAAGAGAGGCAAATTGCTGAAGATTTCTGCTTCTTCCTTGCTCTTTATCAGCTGCTCAAGAGCATCATCCGCAAGATCTTCATCACTTGATAGATCAATGGGTTCTTCACGCAGAATAGCAGCAGGAGTCAGAGCTTGATCAGTATGCCTGACAAGTTGCCTTTTCTTCTCTGTCTTCTTCGAGATACGAGATTGATCTTCAGACTGCACACTGGCTTCAGGAGGTGCAGTGGCCAATGGCTTCACACGAGAAGCTTTTGGAGGTGCGGCTGATGATGTAACCTTAACCTTCTTTGGCTTCTTCGGCCTTGGAGTAGGAGTAGGGGCTTCATCAGAATCAGCATCATTGTTGGGATGATCCACTCTGGCACCATGAACCAAGACGTAGGAGATGAGACCATCAAGGTTTGCAAAGGGGCCAATTCTATTCTCTTCAGCTTCACGTGTCCCACCCCACGGGGAGCAGAGGGACCAGGATTGAAGTCTAATCCCCATGACTTCTTGTTTTCCTTTGCTGAAGACATAGCAAACTGGAAGTTGCGCTTGAAGAGATTGTCATCGCGACACCAGAGCAAAGATGATGGGGGGAAGGCCTGTGGTCCACGGACCATGCACGGATAGAATTTTTGCTCAATGGCTTCAGCTCTGTTCTTGGGGGGAAGGCCTCGATACATAATATCGCCCCAAGGACTCTTGATAACATACTTCTCTGCGTACTCCTAGGTGACGAACCTATACTTGTACCACTGTTCAGCCCAATAGCATCAAATCCATTGGATTCGAGTCTTGCTTTGATTGTAATCTTATTCAGGGTCTGTTTTATACATTTCTGCCAGATCCTCAGGCAGATCCTTCGAAGTTCCCCCATGACGCTGTCTGCCACCCTTCCTGACTGATTTCTCTGCAGCCATGAACTTCAAACTGAATGGTTTCAATATGCTCAAAGGCTTCAGAGATTTACGCTTGCTGGTCAAACAGGAACTGGCTTCAGGAGAATTGATGTGATGCTGTAAGTATTCTGCAAATGAATGCAGACTATGAGAACCAAGGGATTCTCCCATGGACATGTACCTATGACAGCATTAGAGATGCGAGGGAAGGGGAAGAGGTCATATGCATTCTCAGAAGATTTTGAAGATAAATCAGTTTGAAGACATTGACCTCATGATGCGAAGACATTCACTTATATGTGGTGAGTTGGTTCCAGATTTGTACCAATTCGTGAATAAGTACAAGTGAGGAATCAAACTAGATAGGAAATCTAAGTGAATAGACTAGGCATTATGAGATGCAGATAGAATAGATCTAACATTGAGTAGGTAGAAACCACTTTAGGTAAGTAGGATGAATCTATGAAGATCAAAAAGGTGGTAAAAATAGAGTTATAATTACCGCATGACGAACTGTTAGATGGGAAGAATGAGAGACCGAGCAGTTCAGCCCACCGTGCCCTAACTTGGTGACGGAGGACACCTACGGCAACGGCGGAGAGGACGATGTCCGCGGCCAGCGTGAGGATGGCGTCGGAGATGTCGCGGCAGCTAAGCGCTTCGTCGCCGGCGTCATCGCGAGCTAGCGGTGGTGCTAGGGTTTTGACGGAGGTGGAGAGGTGGAAGAAGGATTTATTTACCGCAGGGGACAAGTATTTATAAGTAGGTGAGAGACACAGCGCAATTACGCTGGTGCCCCTGGCGGTTCACATCTGAGGGGTACGTGGCAAGCATGCAACATACTTAGAATTGTCCCACGTTCCCACGCCCGCCAAGTATGTCGGATGTTCGTTCCGGCTTCCCCGAATATCGACAGTTTAGATGATTCATTTAAATAGGACTTGATGTTTTGTCTCTGTGTCTTCTGCTGACAAGGATGCAGAGAAGACATTCGACAGTTTCAATAGAATGCATATGATTTGACAGATAGAGTTTGAGATAGGAAGCATAGAGAGATTAGGGTCCGATCACATTCACTTAGTTCAAAAGATTTAACTTGAAGACATAGCTATAAGTGAATGCTGTGGAGGACAGAACGGTATATATATGCAATCAAATCACTATAGCGCAGAAAAATCACGAAGATAAATTGAAACTGAAGACAAACCAAATGCAAAATCTTTGCAAAATAACTCCATGAGTGAAACACTTCAAACAGAGAAATTTGGTGGTGGCGTTACCCACCGTATAGGAAGTATTAGACCCAGACACGGCGCACAATTATCGTGGCGCTCCGAAGTCAAATTCCATGTTAATGTATTCACACTCTGAGTGTAAATCTTCATTGATTGAAGATATACATTACTTTGTGTGTTGCACATCTAAGTCATCAACATGCATAAGTGTTAGGATGTGTGCCTGATCACAGGACATTAGAGGATTCCAAGATATTTAGCTCACACGGTAACTTGCAAAACCTTTTCTCATCCAAGGGCTTTGTGAAGATATCTGCCAGTTGCTCTTCAGTGTTGACGTGTATGATATCTATATCTTTCTTCATAACATGATCTCTGAGAAAGTAATGACGTATTTCAATGTGCTTTGTCTTCGAGTGCTGGACTGGATTGTTGGCAATCTTGATGGCACTTTCATTGTCGCAGAAGAGAGGGACTTGCTTCAGATCGATGCCATAGTCCTTGAGAGTTTGCTTCATCCACAGAAGCTGAGCACAACAAGATCCAGCAGCAATGTATTCAGATTCAACAGTTGAGAGTGACACACAGTTCTGCTTCTTTGAAGACCAACAGACAAGTGATCGACCAAGAAAATGACATGTGCCTGATGTTGACTTGCGATCCACCTTGTCACCAGCATAATCAGCATCCGAGAATCCAACCAGATCAAACCTTGAGCCCTTTCGATACCATAATCCGAGTGTTGGGGTGTAAGCCAAATATCAAAGAATTCGCTTCATAACTAAGTGATGCAATTCCTTTGGTGCCGCTTGGAATCGAGCACACATGCAAACACTAAGCATAATATCTGGCCTAGATGCAAATAAATAAAGCAAAGAACCAATCATGGAGCGGTATACCTTTTGATCAAACTCTTTACCATTGTCGTCGGGACCAAGATGGTGTTTGGCTGGCATTGGCGTCGTGTAGCCTTTGCAGTCTTCCATTCCAAACTTCTTCAGACAATCTTTGAGGTATTTTTCTTGAGATATGAAGATGCCATTTCGTTGCTGACGAATTTGAAGACCAAGGAAAAACTTCAGCTCTCCCATCATGGACATGTGATATTGCTCTTGCATCATGTACCTAAACTCATCACTGTACTTCTGGTTGGTGCAGCCGAAGATTATGTCATCCACATATATTTGGCACACAAATAGTTCACCATCATATTTCTTCATGAAGAGTGTGGGATCAAGGGATCCAGGTTTGAAGCCTTTACTCTTCAGGAAGTCTTTGATTGTATCATACCAGGCACGAGGAGCTTGTTTGAGGCCATACAGTGCTTTGTTCAGTTTGTACACCATATCAGGATGTTTTGGATCTTCAAAGCCAGGTGGTTGTGCAACATATACTTCTTCTTCAATCTTGCCATTGAGAAATGCACTCTTTACATCCATTTGATATAGCAAGATGTTGTGATGATTTGCATAGGCTAGCAGTATGCAAATGGCTTCAAGCCTAGCAACAGGAGCAAATGTTTCATCGAAGTCAATTCCTTCAACTTGAGTGTATCCTTGAGCCACAAGACGTGCTTTGTTTCTGATGACTTGACCATGCTCATCTTGCTTGTTTCGATATATCCACTTTGTTCCAATAATGTTGTGCTTGCTAGGGTCAGGTCGCTTGACAAGTTCCCAAACATTATTCAGCTTGAACTATTGAAGTTCTTCTTGCATGGCTTGAATCCATTCAGGTTCCATAAAAGCTTCAGCAACTTTCTTGGGTTCTGATATTGACACAAATGAAAAGTGCCCACAGAAGTTTGCTAACTGTGTTGCTCTTGAGCGAGTAAGCGGACCAGGCACATTGATGTTGTCAATTACCTTCTCAATTTGTACTTCATTTGCAACACGAGGATGAACTGGACGAAGACCTTGCTCATGCTAATCATTGTCATCATTGGAAGTATTGTCTTCGGTCTGAGCATTGTCTTCAGGTTGGTTTGGTGCAGAAATGATAAGTTCCTCTTCAGGCTGTGCTTCAGAGGGCATGATTTCACCAGTTCCCATCAACTTGATAGATTCACAGGAAGGAGCTTCATCAAGTGTACTTGGCAGAATTTCTCTTTGTGAACCATTGGTTTCATCAAATCGCACATCCACTGTTTCAACGATTTTGTAGTGGAAGAGGTTGAAGACTCGGTAAGAGTGCGAATCCCTTCCATAGCCAAGCATGAAGCCTTCGTGAGCTTTGGGTTCAAATTTTGACTTGTGATGGGGATCCTTGATCCAACATCTAGCACCAAAGACTCTGAAGTAGCTGACATTTGGCTTCTTGCCAGTGAGGAGCTCATAGGATGTTTTGCCCAGAAGCTTGTGGATGTAGACACGGTTGATGATGTTACAAGCTGTATCAATGGCTTCAGGCCAGAACTTTCTTGGTGTCTTGTACTCGTCAAGCATTGTTCGAGCCATCTCGATGAGGGTTCTGTTCTTGCGCTCTACAATGCCGTTTTGCTGAGGTGTGTATGGAGCAGAAAATTCATGAGTGATTCCCATTGTATCCAGATAAAGATCAAGCCCGGTGTTCTTGAATTCAGTGCCGTTATCACTTCTTATATGCTTGATCTTGACGCCATAGTTGTTCATTGCTCGATTGGCGAATCATCTGAAGACATCTTGTACTTTAGTCTTGTAGAGAATTATGTGTACCCATGTGTATCTTGAGTAGTCATCAACAATGACGAAGCCATAGAGACACGCCATTATTGTGAGGGTGGAGTAGTGGGTAGGTCCAAATAAGTCCATGTGTAGCAGCTCGAAGGGTTGAGATGTTGTCATGATGGTCTTCGAAGGATGCTTGGCCCTTGTCATCTTTCCAGCTTCGCAGGCACCACACAGATGATCTTTCTTGAACTTGACACCTTCGATGCCTATGACATGCTTCTTCTTGACGAGAGTGTGCAAGTTCCTCATGCCTGCATGCCCCAGCCTTCGATGCTAGAGCCAGCATTCTGAAGCTTTAGCAAGAAGACATATGGCAAGTTTTGGACCTGCTGAGAAATCTACCATGTATAGATCACCTTTCCTATACCCTTCAAAGACTAGAGATTTGTCAGATTCCATTAGTACAAGGCAACGATATTTTCCAAATATCACAATCATATTTAAGTCACAAAGCATTGAGACAGACATTAAGTTGAATCCAAGGGATTCAACAAGCATCACTTTATCCATGTGTTGATCCTTTGAGATTGCAACTCTACCTAGACCCAATACTTTGCCTTTACCAGTGTCAGCAAATGTGATTTGACTCTTGTCGGATGGACGTAAGGTTGAGTCCATGAGAAGACTTTGATCGCCAGTCATATGATTAGTGCATCCGCTGTCAATAATCCATTCTGAAGCTTTTGGTGTACCCTACAGTGCAGTTAGAGGGATAGGCTTCACAATGTATGTTGTGAAGCATAAGCATTTGATGCACACTTGGATTATCACAGCATAGATGAGAGTTAGCACACAGTATGTCAGGTAAGCGATTCATATGTGGAATACATAGTAAGTCATTTTATCATGCGTCCCTTTATGTTTTAGGTCCCCAGCAATTATATCAGACGCCATTGATTGCTGGCTGGAGACCACATTCTGCAAGAGAGAGTTAATCCTTCTTCACCACCCACATTTTTAGGGGTGGCTTAGAAGCAATGAGTCTAAGTGCAGCATCTGAGAATTTCGGCTTTGAAGCCCTAGCAAATAGCCTTGCAGGAGATGAGTGATACTCATGTGAATAAGCAGAAAAGTTCTTAGTTCTATGAACATAGTGGTTTGAAGACACATGCTCATATTCATGAGTCTGAGTATGATTTCCCTGCAAAACATTGGCGTTAGGGTGACTCAAGTGAGTCTTGTGTTCGTAAGTAGCCGTTGGACCATATGATGACTTTGGTCTGGGGTTTGTCTTCTTCCTTGGTGGTATCATGATGACATTCACTGGAAGATTCTCAAGGCAGCTTTTGGGAACCCAGATCTTCTTCATAGGAGGTCCATTCCTGCAGTTAGTACCAATATACCTGGCAAACACTTCACCATTCTGATTTTTGAATAGTTTATAGTTTGCATCAAAGGATTCATCAATGATAATAGGATTAGCACAGGTAAATCCAGATAAAGTAGATGCATCCACTGAAGGTTCCTTTGCAGCAACCCATGTGGTTTTGGGATACTACTCAGGCTTCCAGTAGGAACCATCAGCATTCATTTTCCTCTCGAACCCAACACCCTCTTTCCTAGGGTTTCGGTTCAGAATCTGCTTTTTGAGGACATCACAAAGTGTCTGATGCCCTTTCAGACTTCTATACATCCCTGTTTCAAGCAATGTCTTCAACCTAGCATTTTCATCAGAAATAGTAGTGGTATCCTCAGAAGAGGGGTTAGTTACCACATCAGTAGTTGAAGATAGAGCAACAGTAGCAGCAGTGGAACATTCAACAATAGAGCTAGCGTTATCACGCTCAAAGCATTTTAAGCATGGTGGTTCAAATTCATCCTGAGCGGGACTGATCTGTTGAGCGCGAAATGACTCATTCTCTTTTTGAAGATCTTCATGAGTCACTTTCAGTTTCTCAAGCTCTTGCTTCCTTTGAAGATAATCATAGGAGGGCTTTTCATAAGTGGTTGAGAGCGTCTCATGAAGACTTTCAAGTTCTTGATACTTAGCATGAAGATTTTTTATGTCTTCAACTAAGGACTGTGAATGTGTCATTTCCGCATCCAACAGGTCATCGCTTTTGTCTAACAGTTTTTGAGTATGTTCCATAGCCCTTTGTTGTTCAGTAGCAATTTTAGCCAGTGTTTTGTAGCTGGGTTTAGATTCACAATCAGAGTCATCTTCACTTGATGTTTGAAAGTAAGCATCGCGCGATTTTACCTTGGCACCGCGTGCCATGAAGCAGTAGGTGGGAGCAGGATCGTCCTTGTCATCATCAGCGTTGGTGTGGGAGTCATTGTCTTCAGTGTTGAAGATGGACTGTGCGACGTAGGCTATGGCTAGAGCCAGACTTGCAACGCCAGAGTCGGACTCAGCTTCAGATTCCACCTCTACCTCCTCAGAAGCAGACTCCTCCTCTGAATCCATTTCCTTGCCAACAAAAGCACGAGCCTTGCCAGATGAGCTCTTCTTGTGAGATGAAGACCTTGATGAGGACTTGGAAGAAGACTTCGAAGATTTCTTCTTCTTCTTGTCATCGGAGTCATATTCCTTGCTCTACTTCTTCTTCTTCTCATTGTCCCACTGAGGACACTCAGAGATGTAGTGCCCGGGCTTCTTACACTTGTGACATGTTCTCTTCTTGTTGTCTTGAGTGGAAGCTTCATCATTTCTTGAACTGGATCGTGAAGACTTTCTGAAGCCCTTCTTCTTGGTGAATTTCTGGAACTTCTTCACAAGCATAGCAAGCTCCCTTCCAATGTCTTCAGGATCGTCAGAACCGCAGTTAGATTCTTCTTCTTCAGATGAGGAAACAACTTTTGCCTTCAAAGCACGAGTTCGGCCATAGTTGGGGCCATAGATATCTCTTTTCTTAGAAAGCTGGAACTCATGTGTGTTGAGCCTCTCAAGTATATCAGACGGATCGAGTGTCTTGAAGTCAGGACGTTCTTGTATCATGAGGGCAAGGGTGTCAAAGGAGGTGTCAAGTGATCTCAGCAGTGTCTTGACAATTTCATGCTTGGTGATCTCAGTGGCGCCGAGAGCCTGAAGCTCATTTGTGATGTCGGTGAGGCGATCAAACGTGAGCTGGACATTTTCATTGTCATTTCTCTTGAAGCGATTGAAGAGATTGCGAAGAACACTGATCCTCTGGTCTCTCTGTGTAGAGATGCCTTCATTGACCTTGGACAGCCAATCCCAGACTAGCTTTGACGTTTCCAGAGCACTCACACGGCCATACTGTCCTTTGGTCAGATGACCACAGATGATGTTCTTTGCAGTCGAGTCCAGTTAAATGAACTTCTTGACATCAGTAGGGGTGACACCTTCACCAGTTTTGGGAACGCCATTCTTGACGACATACCAGAGGTCGACATCAATGGCTTCAAGATGCATGTGCATCTTATTCTTCCAGTAGGGATATTCTGTTCCATCGAACACGGGGCAAGCAGCGGAAACTTTGATTATCCCTGCAGTCGACATAGCTAAACTCCAGGTGGTTAAACCGAATCACACAGAACAAGGGAGTACCTTGCTCTGATACCAATTGAAAGTGCTAGTTATCGACTAGAGGGGGGGTGAATAGGTGATTTTTATGAAAGTCTTCAAAACATGGAAGTTTCAAAGACAAACAATAGAAACAACCTAATTGATATGCAGCGGAAGATAAACTACAACAAGCAAGCCATAGTCAAGTATGCAATAGCATTAACGTACGAAGACTAATAGCAGCTAGGTAGTAGGATCAGGATGGAAGATAGTATGAAGCCAATCAACAATAGTAGTCAAGCAATGAAGTCAATCAGATAAGACGATAAGCAATGACTTCACGAAGACAAACTCAAAGTAAAGGAGGGAAGAGATAGAACCAGTTGCTTGTTGAAGACACAGGATTTGTTGGACCAGTTCCAGTTGCTGTGACAACTGTACGTCTGGTTAGGGAGGCTGAGATTCAACTCAGAAGACCGTGTCTTCACCTTATTCCCCTTGAGCTAAGGACACTTAGTCCTCGCCCAATCACTCTGGTAAGTCTTCAAGGTAGACTTCCAAACCTTCACAGACTTCGTTCACCCGGCAATCCACAATGACTCTTGGATGCTCAGAACACGACAACCGGCTGGAGGATACACAGTCCTCAAGTGTAATAAGTCTTCAAGTCACACAGACAGAAAGACTTCAATGATGCCTAACACTCTTTGGCTCTGGGTGTTTGGGCTTTGTCCTCGCAAGGATTTCTCTCTCTCAAATGCTTCGAGGTGGGTTGCTCTCAAACGACAAAAGCCATATATTAACTCTGAGAAGCCACCAATTTATGGTGTAGGGGGTGGGCTATTTATAGCCACAAGGCAACCCGACCTAATTTGTCCAAAATGACCATGGGTCACTAAGGAACTGACACGTGTTCCAACGGTCAGATTTCAAACACACACGGCAACTTTACTTGGGCTACAAGCAAAGCTGACTCATCCAACTCTGGATAAGATTTGCTCTCATTGTCTTCGCTCGAAGACATAGGATTTGGGTTGAGCATCACTCCAGTCACTCTGACTTAGTTCACTTGGACCCCACTTAACAGTACGGTGGTTCCTATGACTCAACAAAGAAGAAAAGGAAACAACGAAACCACACAGTCTTCGTGCTCCATAGTCTTCACGCAATGTCTTCTCATGTCATAGTCTTCAATATGAATATCTTCTCATACCACCATTGTCGTCAATGTCTTCATACATTTTTAGGGGTTATCTCCGGTAGGTAAACCGAAGCAATGAGGGACACTACCTGCGTTATCCTGCAATTCTCACAAACACATTAGTCCCTCAACCAACTTTGTCGTCAATACTCCAAAACCAACTAGGGGTGGCACTAGATGCACTTACAGGGGTGGGCTGGCCGGTTGGGCCTTTGCCCAGTTGGGCTGGTGGTCTGCTGGGCCAGAGCCCAGTGGGGGTGCTTTTGTTTTGTTTTTTTGTTTTTTTATACTTTCCCGTTTCTTTATTTTCTTTTATGCTTTCTCTTTATTTACCTAACATTTTAGTTTTGTAAAAAATACATAGGTTGTATCTAATTTAGTAAACTTAATTAAGTCACATACCGAAAAAATTTGTTTTACTCTTTGAAAACTTTTATTGTTTGCCGTGACTTTGAATTTAAATTTCGACCGGTTTCGAATCAACGTGAGTTTAACAACAATAATCGTGGTGACATGGAATCATTAGCTAGGAATTACTGTAGCATAATTATCCGGGCGTCACCAGAAGGATCCTCGATCTCCGGAGGGGCAGTGCAATGGAGATCATCCCGTAGCTCATATTGCTGCGCCGTAGCATCCGCGAGGCCAACATCACCCTGCAAGAAGATGCAGAAGACGAGATCTCCTGGTGATCGGAAGGATAGTATAGCGCAAAATTAGCCTACGACGCTCAGTTCGCTGGGCTGCCCAGGGGTGCACTACAGCAGCTCATCTGGAAGGTATGGGCACCGGGGAAAATCAAGTTCTTCATGTGGCTGTTGCAGCACGACCAGCTCTGGTGCAACGATCGACTACAGCTGGGCGGCTGGGAAAATGGTTACTTCTATCAATTATGCCTCCGAAGCTTGGAGAGCTCGACACACCTACTGTGACAATGCCCCATGTCACAGATGATTTGGACCAGGGCAGCAGCATGGTGAAGAAATATGCCCTAGAGGGAATAATAAAGTTATTATTTATTTCCTTAATTCATGATAAATATTTGTTATTCATGCTAGAATTGCATTAACCAGAAACTTAGTACATGTGTGAATACATAGACAAAAACTATAGTCCCTAGTATGCCTCTACTTGACTAGCTCGTTACTCAAAGATGGTTATGTTTCCTAACCATAGACATGTGTTGTCATTTGATGAATAGGATCACATCATTAGGAGAATGATGTGATGGACATGACCCATCCGTTGACTTAGCATTCTGATTGTCTTAGTTTCATTGCTACTACTTTCTTCATGACTTATACAAGTTCCTCAGACTATGAGATTATGCAACTCCCTAATACCGGAGGAACACTTTGTGTGCTACCAAAATTCACAACGCAAAAGGGTGATTATAAAGGTGCTCTACAGGTGTATCCGAAGGTGTTTGTTGGGTTGGCATAGATCGAGATTACGATTTGTCACTCCGTGTTTCGGAGAGGTATCTCTGGGCCCTCTCGGTAATACTCATCACTATAAGCCTTGCAAGCATTGTGACTAATGAGTTAGTTGCAGGATGAAATATTATGGAACGAGTAAAGAGACTTGTCGTTAACGAGATTGAACTAGGTATTGAGATACCGATGATCGAATCTCGGGCAAGTAACTGCTACGTCTTGAGCTTGCGTTGGTTTTCCTTGAAGAGGAAAGGGTGATGCAGCAATAGTAGCGTAAGTATTTCCCTCAGTTTTTGAGAACCAAGGTATCAATCCAGTAGGAGGCTCCTCAAAAGTCCCATGCACCTACATAAACAAACAAAGAACTCGCAACCAACGCAATAAAGGGGTTGTCAATCCCTTCACGGCCACTTGCGAAAGTGAGATCTGATAGAGATAGTATGATAAGATAAATATATTTTTGGTATTTTATAATATAGATGCAAAAAGGTAAAGATGCAAATAAAAGTAGATTGAAAACTTATATGATAAAAGATAGACCCGGGGGCCATAGGTTTCACTAGTGGCTTCTCTCAAGATAGCATAAGTATTACGGTGGGTGAACAAATTACTGTCGAGCAATTGATAGAAAAGCGAATAATTATCAGATTATCTAGGCATGATCATGTATATAGGCATCACGTCTGCAACAAGTAGACCGATCCTTCCTGCATCTACTACTATTACTCCACACATCGACTGACTCCTGCCTGCATCTATAGTATTAAGTTCATAAAGAATAGAGTAACGCATTAAGAAAGATGACATGATGTAGAGGGATAAACTCAAACAATATGATATAAACCCCATCTTTTTATCCTCGATGGCAACAATACAATACGTGCCTTGCTGCCCCTGCTGTCACTGGGAAAGGACACCGCAAGATTGAACCCAAAGCTAAGCACTTCTCCCATGGCAAGAAAGATCGATCTAGTAGGCCAAACCAAACTGATAATTCGAAGAGACTTGCAAAGATAACTCAATCATACATAAAAGAATTCAGAGGAGATTCAAATATTTCTCATAGATAAACTTGATCATAAACCCACAATTCATCAGATCTCGACAAACACACCGCAAAAAGAGTTTACATCGAATAGATCTCCACAAGAGAGGGGGAGAACATTGTATTGAGATCCAAAAAGAGAGAATAAGCCATCTAGCTAATAACTATGGTCCCGAAGGTCTGTAGTAAACTACTCACAACTCATCAGAAGGGCTATGGTGTTGATGTA
Organism: Triticum aestivum; assembly: GCF_018294505.1. Taxonomy (NCBI): domain Eukaryota; kingdom Viridiplantae; phylum Streptophyta; class Magnoliopsida; order Poales; family Poaceae; genus Triticum; species Triticum aestivum. Next base: position 261,602,322 of record NC_057810.1, on the reverse strand, counting down.
GAAGCCCTCCGTGGTTGATTCCCCCTCCGGTGGAGCGCCGGCAAAGGCTCCAAGACGGGATCTCGCGGATACAAAAGGTTAAGGTGGTGGAAATTGTGTTTCGTTGGCTCCCTGGATGTTTTCGGGGTACGTAGGTATATATAGGAGGAAGAAGTATGTCGGTGGCCGCCTGTGGGGCCCAGGAGATAGGGGGCGCGCCCAGAGGCGGTGGGCGCGCCCTCCTGTCTCCTGGCCGCCTCGCAAGCTTCTTGACTTGCACTCCAAGTTCTCCGGATCACGTTCGTTCCAAAAATCACGCTCCCAAAGGTTTCATTCCGTTTGGACTCCGTTTGATATTCCTTTTCTTCGAAATACTGAAATAGGCAAAAAAACAGTAATACGGGTTGGGCCTCCGGTTAGTAGGTTAGTCCCAAAAATGATATAAATGTGTAAAATAAAGCCCATAAACATCCAAAAGGGGTAATATAATAGCATGGAACAATCAAAAATTATAGATACGTTGGAGATGTATCAAGCATCCCCAAGCTTAATTCCTGCTCATCCTCGAGTAGGTAAATGATAAAAACAGAATTTTTGATGTGGAATGCTACCTAGCATAATTCTCAATGTAATTTTCTTTATTGTGGCATGAATGTTCAGATCCAAATGATTCAAGATGAAAGCTTATAAAACATAAAAATAATAATGCTTCGAAGCATACTAACAAATAATCATGTCCTATCAAAATAGCATAGCCAAAGAATGCTTATCCCTACAAAATCATATAGTTAGCCATGCTTCATTTTCATTACACAAAATACTCCCATCATGCACAACCCCGGTTTCGGCCAAGTAATTGGTTCATACTTTTTAACGCACTTCAGCTTTTTCAACTCTTACGCAATACATGAGTGCAAGCCATGGACATAGAGGCATAACCGCATTGAAAGCAATGTCGCAAGTGAGGTAATCTTCACACAACCCATGTAATACATAAGGGAAAGAGATACATAGTTGGCTTACAATCGCCACTTCACACAATTACATGAGTAAAGCATTACATCATCCAGATACAACCAAGGTCCGACTACGGAACCAAAATAAAAGAAGAACCCCAAATGCGACAAAGGTCCCCGATCGACCCCAACTGGGCTCCACTACTGATCAACTAGAACGGAAACTACACAAAGGACAAGATCTTCATCAAGCTCCTCCTGAGCTTGGTTGCGTCATCTGTACGGACTCAACGGCACCTGCAAGCTGGTTTTGGAAGTATCTGTGAGCCACGGGGACTCAGCAATCTCGCACCCGCGAGATCAAGACTATTTAAGCTTATAGGAAGGATGGAGTAATGAGGTGGAGCTGCAGCAAGCGACTAGCATATATGGTGGCTACAATCGCAAAAGAGAGCGGGAAGAGAGGGCAAAGCACGGTCGATAAAAGTATGATCAAGAAGTGATCCTATAGCAACCTACGTCAAGCATAACTCCAACACCGTGTTCACTTCCCGGACTCCGCCGGAAAGAGACCATCACGGTTATACACACGGTTGATGTATTTTAATTAAGGTCAACTTCGGGTTTTCTACAACCGGACGTTAACAAATTCCCATCTGCCACATAACCGCGGGCACGGCTTTCGAAAGTTCAATCCCTGCAGGGGAGTCCCAACTTAGCCCATGACAAGCTCTCACGGTCAACGAAGGAATAGACCTCCACCCGAGACATTCCGATCAGACTCGGTATCCCGGTACAACAAGACATTTCGACAGGGTAAAACTAAACCAGCAACACCGCCCGAATGTGCCGACAAATCCCGATAGGAGCTGCACATATCTCTTTCTCAGGGCACACTCAGATGAGCAATCCGTACAACTAAAACCAAACCTCGAGTTTCCCCGAGGGGGCGCTGCACAGGGCTCTAGTTCGGACCAACACTCAGAGGAGCACTGGCCCGGGGGGGTTAGAATAAAGATGACCCTTGAGTCTGCAGAACCCAAGGGAAGGTGGTAGGTTGTTAGTGCAAATGGTAAAACCAATGTTGGGCATTGCTGGAAGAGCTTTACTTAAGGCGAACTGTCAAGGGGTTCCCATTATAGCCCAACCGTGTAAGGAACGCAAAATCCGGGAACATAACACCGATATGACGGAAACTAGGGCGGCAAGAGTGGAACAAAACACCAGGCATAAGGCCGAGCCTTCCACCCTTTACCAAGTATATAGATGCATTAATTAAGTAAGATATATTGTGATATCCCAACAAGTAAACAATATTCCAACAAGGAACGAACTCCATGTTCCAACAAGGAACAAACTTCAATCTTCACCTGCAACTAACAACGCTATAAGAGGGGCTGAGCAAAGCGGTAACATAGCCAATCAACGGTTTGCTAGGACATGGTGGGTTAGAGGTTGAACATGGCAATTTGGGTGGCTGACAAGCAAGTGGTAGGCATCGTAGCATTGGCATGGCAAAAGAGCGAGCAAACTAGCATAGCAAAGATAGTAGTGATTTCGAGGGTATGATCATCTTGCCTGAGATCCCGCAAGGAAGAAGAAAGAGTCCATGAAGAAGACAAACGGACGAAGACGAACAAATCCTCACAACTCCGGAACGAAACCGAAGCTAACGAGAGAAGCAACCCGGAAAGAAACAAACAACATAGTAAACAAACAAGCATAAACAAGTCATGATGCACAAACGAGTATGATGCATGTCCGGTTTAATGAGGCATGGCATGGCACAGTGCACAAACAATCCTACAAATTAAATGGAGCTCAATATGCAACTGCATATTGACGAAACACCACGATAAGTTATTTAGTTTGATCCCGTTTATGTACCCAACAATATTAAATGTTGTTAAGCATGGCAAGAGGGTGAAGCAAATGAAAACTACCTATCTAGTCAAGGTTAAATGAGGCCGGAAGCAACAAACAACAATTCCGGAGAATCCCCATATGCATTTAGCAATTTAATGCAACAACAAGTTTAAACATTTTAAATGTTGTTATCATGATGCGGATGACATATACAAGTTTTATGCAATTTTATGAAAATGTTGACATGAGCATGTTAAGGAGCATTTGGTCACCATGGCGGAAGAAAGGGGTGCCAGGGCAACGAATCCAAAAATGATGCCACGGCAACATATCGGTTCCGGTAGCTCATGGAGATACCGGTGCAAAAGGAGGCGTGACGTGAGCGAGTCATGCAAGATGGTGGGGTGATCCCGACTTCCGGGTTCCCACGGGACGGTGGCACGGCAAAAGAGGGGCATCGCAAGGACGATTCGATCACAGAGCAAACGATGCATCTCATTCAACACATGCATTAGGTCACGGGCGTCGTCTCGGCGTTATACCTTCGAAGCGTGCGTTCGGGGCGGAACGTGTTCGTAGTGGAAGTAGTCGTTCACGGAGCGGTCGTCGTCGGAAGTAGAGGAAGTAGTCGTTCAAGCGTCCGATGGTAATAGTACTCGGTCGTTTCGAAGAGGTACTTGGGGTCATTCGAACTTGCCGATCTCGTCATCTCGAAGGGGTACTTGACGTTCTTAGCGATTCCGAAGACGAGGTAGAGGTACACTTGACGGTTTTCGGCGACGGTAGTGGTACACGGCCGTAGATGTCCGGGGTCGTCGGTAGAGGTACTTGGCGGACCATGTAGTCGAACTTGGCGCATCCGAAGGGGTACTTGACGAAATCCACCTCGGATGTAGTCGTACACGTTTCTCGTAGATGAACTTGGCGTTCCTGGTTTGGTGGTTGTGGAGGCAGGGGTACTTGACGCATCCATGGAAGGTTCTTGGCGTTCCGGGTACACGGGTCTTCGTGCGACAAGACGAGCAGAGGATGGCCACAACAGGGAAGGTGCAGCTGTTGCTGCTGCCGTCTTTGACAGAGGCGAGATCCAGTGGAGGAGCTGGCGAGGCAGCGGCGCTGGGCAGCCAAGGAGACGGGGTCGCGCGCAGGGTGGCCCTCCGGGAGGCGCGACAAGCAGGGCCCTGATCCTGCCGGAGTCAGGACGAAGGCGAGCTCCGGCGGCAGGGCTTGAGGCGCGATGCAAGGGCGACGGCCACGGGACTTGCAGCGGCATCGGCGGGAACTTGGCGCGGCGGCATGGGCACGATGCAGAAGGGGCCCGAGCGAAGCTGCTCCATGGCGAGGCGACGGCGTAGGAGGAGGTCGGGCAGGGCTTGGCGCGCAGAGCTTGGCGGCGACCATGGCGCCATGGGGATCGGACTGTGAGGCCATGGCGAAGGAGAGGCGAGCTCCTGGCGCTGGCTGCGGGGTGCTATGCGGGTGTGTGTGTGTGCGCGGCGGCGGTAGGAAACAGAGGAGGAGAGGGATCGAGGGAGGAGCGAGACGAGGGAGAGATCGATGTGCGGGGCTTCTCCCTGGCGGCGGTGGATGAACGAGGGAGTGAGGGGAGATGCGAGGGGATCGGGCTAGGTTAGAGGGTGGCGCCGGCTGGGCCTGGGAGGCCGGCCCAGTGGAGAGAAAAAATGGCAGAGGCCTGGTGGGCTGACAAAGGGCCTAGCTGGGCTGCAGGAGGCCGACTGGGCTTGCTCCTCTCTCCCCCTTAATCTTATTTTCTTTAGCAGAAAACAAATTAGAGAGAAGAAAAAAAGAAAGAGAGGGTTAACGAAAGAATTTGCGCACGGGGGTAATTTTTCCCGGACTCGCAAAAATATGCTCGTTCCAAGAAAAATAGAAAGGCCAAGATCGAACAATAAGAATTCAAACTCATTTGAATTTAATTCAAATGGGTTTGAACTAGGACTTGATGAAAGGAAGGTCCAAAAATGTTGTGATTTTTGGGGAAGCTCCGGAAAATGATGAAAGAAATTATGGGCAAGGTTGGAGACCAAGAATTGAGATAACAAAGGCATTGGGATATTTTGCAAGTGTGTTAAGGTGATTCCAAAACAATGGAATATTTTATTATAGCTCCCTAAATATCGGGAGGGTATGTTATAAAGAGAAGTCACCATGTGAGTCCCTCGATTTAAATAGATCAAAAGATCTATGCAATTTATTTAGTTGAGGTTTTAAAAATTAATGGCATGATGACATGATGCAATGCAAAAATAAAAGGGGCAGACACAAATGAAACACATGGCAAAACTCGGAATAGCTGGAAGTCTTCTGAAGCATCGGTCTTGGGGCGTTACAACACTCCACCACTACAAGAGGATCTCGTCCCGAGATCTAGGATGGCACCGGAGAGAAATGGAAGAGGAAGAGAAGAGGTAAAACTAAGTTGCTTCTTCGACAAAAGAGTGAAACCAAAGAACCTTGAGAGGTTGAAAAGTTGAAAGAAAGGACATAATAGAGTTGAACACAATTGAGAGCACTGCGGTAGAAAATAGAAACAAGGAACACCATGTGAACCTTGGAGGTTGCAAAGCTATGAATCAAGAGTTTAATGGACAAGATAGAATTCGAAACCACTCCGGTTAAAACAAGACGAGAGGGGAAGAATTCGGGCAGTACTCCGGTTGAACATGGAAGGAATAGAACATGAACTTGAGAAGATGGGATGTTACTTGATGAAATCAACAACACACTGCCTCCGGAACTATTGAAAGAATGGCACAATGGGTAAGAAGGATTTCAGACAGCTCTCCAGTTGAGGAAGGAGGGAAAACTTGATAAGATTAGAGAACTCGAATGAAAACACGACACTCCGGTTAAATGGATAAGCAAGAAAAGAACACGATCCTCACGAATCGAGATGGTGAGTGAAAAGAGCAACGTCACAATGCCTCCGAAAGAAATAATAGAAGATATATCATTGGAATAACAGAATGGAGAAGAAAATGCCAACTTCTGCCACAAATGAGTTTGGAAAGCATCCTTGCAAAGAAGAATTGAACGGAGTTGTTGGAAAATCAACAACAAAAAGCACAAGCTTGTAGTGGGCTTATGGAAAACATCTCAAAATTATGAGGTGACAACCAGCCACTAACGGAAACAATTGCTTGCTTGAGATCAACGAAGAGATGAAAACTTCTTCCACCAAGATGATAAAGAGATAACTTGGATCATTGGCAAGCACCACAAATAGCAACATTCCCAATGGAAGGCTTTTAGGTGAAATATGACACAAGATAACTCCAACACCGAGGTTGATGGATTTAAAAATAACTCATTCTTAACAACATGTGAATCATGGAACATGAACTCAAATTATCAAGAATGACATAATACCACCTCCGATAATATGGTAGAAAGAAATTGCACTCCGGATTACCATATGAAGAAAGCTTGAGCTCCTTAGGAAAGAATCTCGATGAAAACTTTGAGAAGGGAATTAAATCCTTGATGAACCATCATGTAGAACCTCCATGAAGAACTCCGGTAAACAAAAGGAATGAAAAGAAAGAGAAATTGAAAACACAAGGTGAATCCTTGCAATGATTTAGATGGATCTCCGTGATAATTAGAGCTTGGAACTCCGGGAAAAAGAGAAGATGAAACAAATGAAACCGAGAATTTTAAGGGCCTCCGGAATAAAGAATTAATCACTTGGATGAACAAGAATAAGAATTATGTTATGCTTATCCTTCACCAATTAAATTGACGACAATCAACGGATTTGGCATACTACTTATTCTCGTAGAAAGGATTAAAAAAGATATAGCGTAAACTTGAGAAGGTCTTCAACGAACCACCGGTAGGATGGGAACAACAAATGAATTGATATGATGAACAAGGAAGAGAGATCTTGAAAGAACCACCGTAAGAATTGAAAATGATCGAAGTAGGGGTGCATCACCGGTAAGAATTAGCAAATGAACGAAGGTGCTTGAAACAAACTAGATACATGAGAAACAAAGAGATCAAGAACTGATTAGAGGATATTCGATAGATGCAACGGCAAGATAGGAGAATGATAACTGACGACTGAGAATGAATAAACCTGAATTGATGGACTCCGGATGACAAACTGAGAAGACTCTTGAATATCTCCTGATGGGTGAAAAAGATTCTCACAATCGAAAACAATTATGAGAGGATGGCAACAAGCTAGCACCATGAATCTTGAAGAGAATAGAGCAAGATTAAGGAGAAACTCTTCTTCGGTCTTCAAATGATGAGAATGACAACGAGAAACACCACCAAGAATTATTGAGGCACACCAGAAGAATCAAAAGCGAAGAGGTTGAGCCAACTATGAAAAGAATTTGAAAGATCTTGGAGAAAAGCATTTGACTAATGATAACTCATTCTTACGTCAAACTTGGAGAAGAATTTAGGATAGCTCTGGGAAAATAGAAGAGTCAGGTAAGATCCTGGGAAAAGACCTGTGGGTTAGGGCCCACTCAAAAGAACACCGTTGAAAAGATTTAAAAGAGATGTTGCACCGGTTGAATTAAATGACTTGAATGAGATACCAATCTCGAAAGAGCTTGAACGAATGCAGAGTGGAAACACGAATCTTCGAGATATCTTGAGCACTCCGGAACAATTTAATAGCGAGAGATGGATGATTAAGAGGCGCACCGGCATAAGAAAAACATTGGAAAAAAAAGAAAAGGAGTATGCTTAATACCAAAGCTTGAATTAAATCCACCGGAGAAGAAAAGAACGAGGAATGACGAACTAGTAGAACATCTTCTTGAGAACCACCGAGTAAGAACATTGACGGAAAAGAATGGAGAAACTTCCCATCAATAAAATGGATACTTGAAGAAGAAATCTTAGTCCTTGAAGAAAAACAAAAGGGAGGGAGGGTGGGAAAAACAAAGGCAACTTGGAGACGGATGAAACAACACCGTTGAGAAGAAGTGATAAATGATCTTGCAAATGTTGACGTGAACGGATCCACTTGAGGAGAGACACACCGGTTAAAAAAAAGGATTGACAAGACAGACTCGATGATCAAGAAGGATTAGTATTCACATAGGAATATGAGAACACCATTTGGAAAAGGTATGGAATCAACATTTGACTTCGAAGCAACTCGAATACCACAACTCAAAACAAAACAAAGGATTGGCTTGCAAAATAAGCCAGAACAAACATATGATAGAGATTCCGTCCGAAGTTTTCGTGGTGGGGCCTACACGGGCTCGATCGTACAGCACCATCATGTACAAGGCAGTGCACATGACATACGAAGCGTCCCCGAGTCGGCATAGCCAAGGACTCTTTAAGACACAACGAGATCACTGTAAAATCGACCGTGAATAGGCGGACCACTAGACGTCGAACCCCAATTTCATATCATACATCCGTCGGAAAGATATCCTAAGAGCTACTTGAATTCCCACCTATGAAACTCCCGAAATTTTCCGGTTATGCAATCAGGTGTTGGGGATACAGGGGAAGCATAATATCTCACACAAACTAACAAATCCTACATCCAGCTGTATCCATCCTTCAACACATAACCAAGAAACCTTCGGAAACCATCTACCTCAACCTTCGAAAAGCATCCGTTATACAAGTCATGGCAATACTCCCGTACTCACCTCAGTACTGGGTTATCGGGGTTATCTCACCAACAACTGCATAAAAGAGATTTTCGATGTCGGCGTACTAAACTCAGGTATTCCAGAACTACAACGATAAAATTATGATGACAACACCTCAGAGCTCAACTCCCCGGGACACTTCCACTAAACCCCTGACAGGAGGCACCAAGACAATGTTCTCATCATAAAACCATCAGAACGATTCCAAGATACCCGCGTGATCCTAAATTTTTTTTTAGTGAAATTTGAGAAGAGAAGAGTCAAAACTCTATGTCAGGATGCCTTACCAGAGCGATGAAGAGACTGGGAAGTAAAAAGAATTCCTAACTCTCCGATATATAATTCCTAAAGGACTCAAAACATTTTTCTAGACACAACTCGGCCGCTAAAAACGATCAAGCAGTGGGGGCTCCTAAGGTCGGGGAAGGCTCTGATTACCAACTTGTAACGCCCTCGATGCGGCTATATCTCCTACGTGTCGAAGCACGACTTAGAGGCATAACCGCATTGAAAGCAATGTCGCAAGTGAGGTAATCTTCACACAACCCATGTAATACATAAGGGAAAGAGATACATAGTTGTCTTACAATCGCCACTTCACACAATTACATGAGTAAAGCATTACATCATCCAGATACAACCAAGGTCCGACTACGGAACCAAAATAAAAGAAGAACCCCAAATGCGACAAAGGTCCCCGATCGACCCCAACTGGGCTCCACTACTGATCAACTAGAACGGAAACTACACAAAGGACAAGATCTTCATCAAGCTCCTCCTGAGCTTGGTTGCGTCATCTGTACGGACTCAACGGCACCTGCAAGCTGGTTTTGGAAGTATCTGTGAGCCACGGGGACTCAGCAATCTCGCACCCGCGAGATCAAGACTATTTAAGCTTATAGGAAGGATGGAGTAATGAGGTGGAGCTGCAGCAAGCGACTAGCATATATGGTGGCTACAATCGCAAAAGAGAGCGGGAAGAGAGGGCAAAGCACGGTCGATAAAAGTATGATCAAGAAGTGATCCTATAGCAACCTACATCAAGCATAACTCCAACACCGTGTTCACTTCCCGGACTCCGCCGGAAAGATACCATCACGGTTATACACACGGTTGATGTATTTTAATTAAGGTCAACTTCGGGTTTTCTACAACCGGACGTTAACAAATTCCCATCTGCCACATAACCGCGGGCACGGCTTTCGAAAGTTCAATCCCTGCAGGGGAGTCCCAACTTAGCCCATGACAAGCTCTCACGGTCAACGAAGGAATAGACCTCCACCCGAGACATTCCGATCAGACTCGGTATCCCGGTACAACAAGACATTTCGACAGGGTAAAACTAAACCAGCAACACCGCCCGAATGTGCCGACAAATCCCGATAGGAGCTGCACATATCTCTTTCTCAGGGCACACTCAGATGAGCAATCCGTACAACTAAAACCAAACCTCGAGTTTCCCCGAGGGGGCGCTGCACAGGGCTCTAGTTCGGACCAACACTCAAAGGAGCACTGGCCCGGGGGGGTTAGAATAAAGATGACCCTTGAGTCTGCAGAACCCAAGGGAAGGTGGTAGGTTGTTAGTGCAAATGGTAAAACCAATGTTGGGCATTGCTGGAAGAGCTTTACTTAAGGCGAACTGTCAAGGGGTTCCCATTATAGCCCAACCGTGTAAGGAACGCAAAATCCGGGAACATAACACCGATATGACGGAAACTAGGGCGGCAAGAGTGGAACAAAACACCAGGCATAAGGCCGAGCCTTCCACCCTTTACCAAGTATATAGATGCATTAATTAAGTAAGATATATTGTGATATCCCAACAAGTAAACAATATTCCAACAAGGAACGAACTCCATGTTCCAACAAGGAACAAACTTCAATCTTCACCTGCAACTAACAACGCTATAAGAGGGGCTGAGCAAAGCGGTAACATAGCCAATCAATGGTTTGCTAGGACATGGTGGGTTAGAGGTTGAACATGGCAATTTGGGTGGCTGACAAGCAAGTGGTAGGCATCGTAGCATTGGCATGGCAAAAGAGCGAGCAAACTAGCATAGCAAAGATAGTAGTGATTTCGAGGGTATGATCATCTTGCCTGAGATCCCGCAAGGAAGAAGAAAGAGTCCATGAAGAAGACGAACGGACGAAGACGAACAAATCCTCACAACTCCGGAACGAAACCGAAGCTAACGAGAGAAGCAACCCGGAAAGAAACAAACAACATAGTAAACAAACAAGCATAAACAAGTCATGATGCACAAACGAGTATGATGCATGTCCGGTTTAATGAGGCATGGCATGGCAAAGTGCACAAACAATCCTACAAATTAAATGGAGCTCAATATGCAACTGCATATTGACGAAACACCACAATAAGTTATTTAGTTTGATCCCGTTTATGTACCCAACAATATTAAATGTTGTTAAGCATGGCAAGAGGGTGAAGCAAATGAAAACTACCTATCTAGTCAAGGTTAAATGAGGCCGGAAGCAACAAACAACAATTCCGGAGAATCCCCATATGCATTTAGTAATTTAATGCAACAACAAGTTTAAACATTTTAAATGTTGTTATCATGATGCGGATGACATATACAAGTTTTATGCAATTTTATGAAAATGTTGACATGAGCATGTTAAGGAGCATTTGGTCACCATGGCGGAAGAAAGGGGTGCCAGGGCAACGAATCCAAAAATGATGCCACGGCAACATATCGGTTCCGGTAGCTCATGGAGATACCGGTGCAAAAGGAGGCGTGACGTGAGCGAGTCATGCAAGATGGTGGGGTGATCCCGACTTCCGAGTTCCCACGGGACGGTGGCACGGCAAAAGAGGGGCATCGCAAGGACGATTCGATCATAGAGCAAACGATGCATCTCATTCAACACATGCATTAGGTCACGGGCGTCGTCTCGGCGTTATACCTTCGAAGCGTGCGTTCGGGGCGGAACGTGTTCGTAGTGGAAGTAGTCGTTCACGGAGCGGTCGTCGTCGGAAGTAGAGGAAGTAGTCGTTCAAGCGTCCGATGGTAATAGTACTCGGTCGTTTCGAAGAGGTACTTGGGGTCATTCGAACTTGCCGATCTCGTCATCTCGAAGGGGTACTTGACGTTCTTAGTGATTCCGAAGATGAGGTAGAGGTACACTTGACGGTTTTCGGCGACGGTAGTGGTACACGGCCGTAGATGTCCGGGGTCGTCGGTAGAGGTACTTGGCGGACCATGTAGTCGAACTTGGCGCATCCGAAGGGGTACTTGACGAAATCCACCTCGGATGTAGTCGTACACGTTTCTCGTAGATGAACTTGGCGTTCCTGGTTTGGTGGTTGTGGAGGCAGGGGTACTTGACGCATCCATGGAAGGTTCTTGGCGTTCCGGGTACACGGGTCTTCGTGCGACAAGACGAGCAGAGGATGGCCACAACAGGGAAGGTGCAGCTGTTGCTGCTGCCGTCTTTGACAGAGGCGAGATCCAGCGGAGGAGCTGGCGAGGCAGCGGCGCTGGGCAGCCAAGGAGACGGGGTCGCGCGCAGGGTGGCCCTCCGGGAGGCGCGACAAGCAGGGCCCTGATCCTGCCGGAGTCAGGACGAAGGCGAGCTCCGGCGGCAGGGCTTGAGGCGCGATGCAAGGGCGACGGCCACGGGACTTGCAGCGGCATCGGCGGGAACTTGGCGCGGCGGCATGGGCACGATGCAGAAGGGGCCCGAGCGAAGCTGCTCCATGGCGAGGCGACGGCGTAGGAGGAGGTCGGGCAGGGCTTGGCGCGCAGAGCTTGGCGGCGACCATGGCGCCATGGGGATCGGGCTGTGAGGCCATGGCGAAGGAGAGGCGAGCTCCTGGCGCTGGCTGCGGGGTGCTATGCGGGTGTGTGTGTGTGCGCGGCGGCGGTAGGAAACAGAGGAGGAGAGGGATCGAGGGAGGAGCGAGACGAGGGAGAGATCGATGTGCGGGGCTTCTCCCTGGCGGCGGTGGATGATCGAGGGAGTGAGGGGAGATGCGAGGGGATCGGGCTAGGTTAGAGGGTGGCGCCGGCTGGGCCTGGGAGGCCGGCCCAGTGGAGAGAAAAAATGGCAGAGGCCTGGTGGGCTGACAAAGGGCCTAGCTGGGCTGCAGGAGGCCGACTGGGCTTGCTCCTCTCTCCCCCTTAATCTTATTTTCTTTAGCAGAAAACAAATTAGAGAGAAGAAAAAAAGAAAGAGAGGGTTAACGAAAGAATTTGCGCACGGGGGTAATTTTTCCCGGACTCGCAAAAATATGCTCGTTCCAAGAAAAATAGAAAGGCCAAGATCGAACAATAAGAATTCAAACTCATTTGAATTTAATTCAAATGGGTTTGAACTAGGACTTGATGAAAGGAAGGTCCAAAAATGTTGTGATTTTTGGGGAAGCTCCGGAAAATGATGAAAGAAATTATGGGCAAGGTTGGAGACCAAGAATTGAGATAACAAAGGCATTGGGATATTTTGCAAGTGTGTTAAGGTGATTCCAAAACAATGGAATATTTTATTATAGCTCCCTAAATATCGGGAGGGTATGTTATAAAGAGAAGTCACCATGTGAGTCCCTCGATTTAAATAGATCAAAAGATCTATGCAATTTATTTAGTTGAGGTTTTAAAAATTAATGATATGATGGCATGATGACATGATGCAATGCAAAAATAAAAGGGGCAGACACAAATGAAACACATGGCAAAACTCGGAATAGCTGGAAGTCTTCTGAAGCATCGGTCTTGGGGCGTTACAACTATGGTGGTATAAGGTGGTGGTTGTGAGGACAAAAAGAGGGAGAAGATAGTCTCACATCAACTAGGTGTATCAATGGGCTATGGAGATGCCCATCAATAGATATCAATGTGAGTGAGTAGGGATTGCCATGCAACGGATGCACTAGAGCTATAAATATATGAAAGCTCAACAAAAGAAACTAAGTGGGTGTGCATCCAACTCGCTTATTCACGAAGACCTAGGGCATTTTGAGGAAGCCCATCATTGGAATATACAATCCAAGTTCTATAATGAAAAATTCCCACTTAGTATACGAAAGTGACAACATAGGAGACTCTCTATCATGAAGATCATGGTGCTTCTTTGAAGCAGAAGTGTGGAAAAAGAGATAGTAGCATTGTACCTTCTCTCTTTTTCTCTCATTTTATTTTTTTCTTTTTTTCTTCTTTTTTTATTTTTGTAAAGTCCGAAGTCTCATCCCGACTTGTGGGGGAATCATAGTCTTCATCATCCTTTCCTCACTGAGACAATGCTCTAATAATAAAGATCATCACACTTTTATTGATTTACAACTCAAGAATTACAACTCAAAGCTAGAACAAGATATGACTCTATATGAATGCCTCCGACGGTGTACCGAGATATGCAATGAATCAAGAGCGACATGTATGAAAATTATGAAGGTGGCCTTGCCACAAATACGATGTCAACTACATGATCATGCAAAGAGCAATATGACAATGATGCAACGTGTCATAATAAACGGAACAGTGGAAAGTTGCATGGCAATATATCTCGGAATGGATATGGAAATGCCATAATAGGTAGGTATGGTGGCAGTTTGGAGGAGGGTAAATAATGGGTGCATGATACCGGCGAAAGTTGCGCGGTATAATTGAGGCTAGCAAAGTGGAAGGATGAGTGTGCGTATATCCATGGACTCACATTAGTCAAAAAGAACTCATATACTTATTGCAAAAGTCTACTTGCCCTCGAAGCAAAGTACTACTACGCATGCTCCTAGGTGAAGGGTTGGTAGGAGTTAACCATCGCGCGATCCCGACCTCCACTCATAAGGAAGGCAATTAAAAGAGCACCTCATGCAACAAATTTGTCACACAACTTTTACCATACGTGCATGCTACGGGACTTGCTAACTTCAACACAAGTATTTCTCAATTTCATAATTACCCACTAGCATGACCCTAACATTACTACCTTTATATCTCAAAACAATTATCAAGCATCAAATTGATCATAGCATCCAATCACTTCATATGGTAGTTTTTATTATACCCAACTTGGATGCTCATCATTCTAGGACCAAATTTGTAACCATAGCAAATACCATGTTGTTCTAAAAGACTCTAAAAATAATATAAGTGAAGCATGAGAGACTAGCAATTTCTTCAAAATTAAGCCACCGTCGTGCTCTAAAAGATATAAGTGAAGCACTAGAGCAAAAACTATCAAGCGCAAAAGATATAAGTGAAGCACATAGAGTATTCTAGTAAATTCTAATCAAGTGGGCTTCTCCCAAAAGGTGTGTACAGCAAGGATGATTGTGGTAAACTAAAAAGCAAATACTAATATAATACACGACGCTCCAAGCAAAACACATATCATGTGGTGAATAAAAATATAGCTCCAAGTAAAGTTACCAATGAACGAAGACGAAAGAGGGGATGCCTTCCGGGGCATCCCCAAGCTTAGGCTTTTCGCTATTCTTGAATATCTTGGGGCGCCATGGGCATCCCCAAGCTTAGGATTTTGCCACTCTTTATTCCATAGTCCATCAAAACTTTACCCAAAACTTGAAAACTTCACAACACAAAACTCAACAGGAAATCTTATAAGCTCCGTTAGTGAAAGAAAACAAAACCACCACATAAGGTACTGTAATGAACTCATTCTTTATTTTTTTTGGTGTTAAACCTACTGTATTCCAACTTCTCTATGGTTTATAAACTATTTTACTAGCCATAGATGCATCAAAATAAGCAAACAACACTCGAAAAACAGAATCTGTCAAAAATAGAACAGTCTGTAGCAATCTGTAACTAACGCAAACTTCTAAAACTGTAAAAATCCTACTAAAATAGTAAGTCTTGGAAAATTTGTCTATTGATCAGCAGCAAAAAGAATCAACGCAAAAGCACGTTTCTGTGATTTAACAAAACTAATTTTGTGCGTGCAAAGTTTTTGTTTTTTAGCAGAATCAAATCAACTAGCATCATAGGTTATCCTATAGGTTCTACTTGGCACAAACACTGATTAAAAGATAAAAACACATCTAAACATAAGGTATAAGCAAATTTATTAGTAAACAAAAAACACAAATAAAATTGGGTTGCCTCCCAACTAGCGCTTTTCTTTAAAGCCTTTTAGCTAGGCATTGATAATTTTAACGATGCTCACATGGAAGACAAGAATTGAAGCACAAAGAGAGCATCATGAAACACGTGACAAACACATCTAAGTCTAACATACTTCCTATGCATAGGCATCTTGTAAGCAAACAAATATCAAGGCAAGCAAAAACTAGCATATGCAAGGAAGAACAAAGAGATGATAGCAATCTCAACATGAAGAGAGGTAATTTAGTAACATGAAAATTTCTACAACCATATTTTCCTCTCTCATAATAATTACATGTAGGATCATAAGCAAATTCAACAAAATATCTATCACATAAAATATTTTCAACACGATTCACATGCATGCAAAGTTGACACTCTTCCAAGATAGTGGGATTAACATTAACTGAAGCCATGACCTCTCCACACCCACTTTTATTAAACATATTATAAGATTGAACATACTCCAAATATGTGGGATCTAAAGTTGACACTCTTCCAAACCCACTTTCAATATTATTGCAAAAACTATTATCAATCTTATATTCATCATGGGGCTTAAATATATTTTCAAGATAAGAAGAATCACCCCAATCATGATCATTGCAACAAGTAATAGGCATAGCAAAACTAGCATCCCCAAGCTTAGGGTTTTGCATATTATTAGCACAATTGACATCAAGAGAATTTATAGTAAAATCATTGCAATCATGCTTTTCATTGTAGGAACTACCAAGTATGGGTGCAATAGGAACGATCTCATGTTTAACATAAGGAACTATAGCAAATTGATCTTCATAAATATTGGCATCATGGCCACAAGAATAGCAAGCATCATGTTCATCAAGGGATATTTCAATCAAATCATCCAAATCATTATCTATATATTCATGCATATCATTATTTTCTTCCAAAGCAACAGTCATTCTCTCAATAAATTCTTTGACATAGACATTATGAGCATAGTTTTCATAGCAATATTTAAGTATGTCAAAATTTTCAGATTCGTAGAGAGTAATATCATACTTTTCAATCAAAGAAGCAACTTCATAAGCACCTTAAAATCAACAAATTCTTCAATTTGTTTGATATCATAGTAACTATAAACACACCTAGCATAAGAAATAAGATTTCATTTTCATTAAACTCACATAGGTAGGGAAGGTGTTTTTTAGGGTTCTTAGAGCAACAAGTAAAATCATTAATTTCACAAAGATTCCAAGCATAACACAGCAATCTGTTTATTTGATCCCATAAGAGTCTCCCTTTTTCAAATAAATGGTGACACACAAAATGAGCATGCTCATCTAAATATTAGGCTAGTTGGGGTTTCAGCACGAGCGCATAAGGATCGAAGATGATCCAAGTAGAACACTTTAAGTGGATCCATATCAATAGATTTTTAGCAAGCAAAGGTGCAAGCAAATAGAAGGCACGTGGAAACACAAACAGACATACGGGAAGAAGGCGAAGAAAAGGCAAAGGTGAAGTGGGGGAGAGGAAAACGAGAGGCAAATGGCAAATAATGTAATGCGAGGGAGATGAGTTTGTGATGGGTACTTGGTATGTCTTGACTTGAGCGAAGACCTCCCCGGCAACGGCGCCAGAAATCCTTCTTGCTACATATTGAGCTTGTGTTGGTTTTCCTTGAAGAGGAAAGGGTGATGCAACAATAGTAGCGTAAGTATTTCCCTCAGTTTTTGAGAACCAAGGTATCAATCTAGTAGGAGGATCCTCAAAAGTCCCACACACCTACACAAACAAAGAAAGAACTCGCAACCAACGCAATAAAGGGTTGTCAATCCCTTCACGGCCACTTGCGAAAGTGAGATCTCATAGAGATAGTATGATAAGATAAATATATTTTTGGTATTTTATAATATAGATGCAAAAAAGGTAAAGATGCAAATAAAAGTAGATTGAAAACTTATATGATAAAAGATAGACCCGGGGGCCATAGGTTTCACTAGTGGCTTCTCTGAAGATAGCATAAGTATTACGGTGGGTGAACAAATTACTATCGAGCAATTGATAGAAAAGCGAATAATTATCAGATTATCTAAGCATGATCATGTATATAGGCATCACGTCCGCAACAAGTAGACCGACTCCTGCATGCATCTACTACTATTACTCCACACATCGACCGACTCCTGCCTGCATCTAGAGTATTAAGTTCATAAAGAACAGAGTAAAGCATTAAGAAAGATGACATGATGTAGAGGGATAAACTCAAGCAATATAATATAAACCCCATCTTTTTATCCTCGATGGCAACAATACAATACGTGCCTTGCTGCCCCTGCTATCACTGGGAAAGGACACCGCAAGATTGAACCCAAAGCTAAGCACTTCTCCCATGGCAAGAAAGAGCAATCTAGTAGGTTAAAAAAAACTGATAATTCGAAGAGACTTGCAAAGATAACTCAATCATACATAAAAGAATTCAGAGGAGATTCAAATATTTCTCATAGATAAACTTGATCATAAACCCACAATTCATCAAATCTCGACAAACACACCGCAAAAAGAGTTTACATCGAATAGATCTCCACAAGAGAGGGGGAGAAGATTGTATTGAGATCCAAAAAGAGAGAAGAAGGCATCTAGCTAATAACTATGGACCCGAAGGTCTGTAGTAAACTACTCACAACTCATCAGAAGGTCTATGGTGTTGATGTAGAAGCCCTCCGTGGTCGATTCCCCCTCCGGAGGAGCGCCAACAAAGTCTCCAAGATGGGATCTCGCGGATACAGAAGGTTACGGTGGTGGAAATTCTGTTCCGTTGGCTCCCTGGATGTTTTCGGGGTACGTAGGTATATATAGGAGGAAGAAGTACGTCAGTGGCCGCCTGTGGGGCCCAGGAGATAGGGGCGCGCCCAGAGGGGGTGGGCGTGCCCTCCTGTCTCCTGGCCGTCTTGCAAGCTTCTTGACTTGCACTCCAAGTTCTCCGGATCACGTTCGTTCCAAAAATCACGCTCCCGAAGGTTTCATTCCGTTTGGACTCTATTTGATATCCCTTTTCTTCGAAATACTGAAATAGGCAAAAAAACAGCAATACGGGCTGGGCCTCCGGTTAGTAGGTTAGTCCCAAAAATGATATAAATGTGTAAAATAAAGCCCATAAACATCCAAAAGGGGTAATATAATAGCATGGAACAATCAAAAATTATAGATACGTTGGAGATGTATCAGTAACATACTGATGACAAAGGGAACAACGTATGTTGTTATGCGGTTTGACCAATAAAGATCTTCGTAGAATATGTAGGAACCAATATGAGCATCCAGGTTCCGTTATTGGTTATTGACCGGAGACGTGTCTCGGTCATGTCTACATAGTTCTTGAACCCGTAGGGTCCGCACGCTTAACGTTCGATGACGATTGGTATTATGAGTTTATGTGTTTTGATGTACTGAAGGTAGTTTCGAGTCCTGGATGTGACCACAGACATGACGAGGAGTCTCGAAATGGCCGAGACATAAAGATTGATATATTGTACGGCTATATTCGGACACCGGAAATGTTTCGGGTGATTTTGGAGAAAACGGGAGTGCTAGAGGGGTTTCCGGAACCCCCCAAGGAAGTATTGGGCCTTAGTGGGCCTTAGGGGAAAGAGAGGGCAGCAACCCAGGAGGTGGCGCCCCCCTCCCCAAGGGGAGTCCGAATTGGACTAGGGGAGGGGGGCGCAGCCCCTCTTTTCCTCTCCGTCTCCCTCTCCTTCCTTCCCCCTTCCCCCTCCTAGTTGGACTAGGAAAGGGGGAGTCCTACTCCTACTAGGAGGAGGACTCCTCCCCTACTTGGCGCGCCCAAGGGCGGATCGGCCTCCCCCTTGCTCCTTTATATACGGGGGTAGGGGGCACCCTAGGGACACACAAGTTGACATTGTTTAGCCATGTGCGGTGCCCCCCTCCAAAGTTACGCACCTCGGTCATATCGTCGTAGTGCTTAGGTGAAGCCCTGCGCCGATAACTTCATCATCACGCCGTCGTGCTGACGAAACTCTCCATCGGCCTCAACTGGATCAAGAGTACGAGGGACGTCCCCGAGCTGAACGTGTGCTGATCGAGGAGGTGCCGTACGTTCGGTGCTAAGATCGGTCGGATCGTGAAGACGTACGACTACATCAACCGCGTTGTCATAATGCCTCCGCTTTCGGTCTATGAGGGTATGTGGACACACTCTCCCCTCTCATTGCTATGCATCACATAGATAGATCTTGCATGATCGTAGGAATTTTTTTGAAATTACCGCGTTCCCCAACAGTGGTATGAGAGCCAGGTCTATGCGTAGATGTTATATGCACGAGTAGAACACAAAGAGTTGTGGGCGACAATAGTCATACTGCTTACCAGCATGTCATACTTTGATTCGGCGGTATTGTTGGATGAAGCGGCTTAGACCGACATTACACGTACGCTTACGCGAGACTGGTTCTACCAACGTGCTTTGCACATAGGTGGCTGGTGAGTGTTTGTTTCTCCAACTTTAGTTGAATCGAGTGTGGCTATGCCCGGTCCTTGTTGAAGGTTAAAACAACACACTTGACGAAAAATCATTGTGGTTTTGATGCGTAGGTAAGAACGGTTCTTGCTAGAAGCCCGTCGCAGCCACGTAAAACTTGCAACAACAAAGTAGTGGACATCTAACTTGTTTTTGCAGGGCTTGCTGTGATGTGATATGGTCAAGCATGATGTGATATAAATTGATGTATGAGATGATCATGTTTTGTAACAAAGTTATCGGCAACTGGCAGGAGCCATATGGTTGTCGCTTTATTGTATGCAATGCAATCGCCATGTAATTGTTTTACTTTATCACTAAGCGGTAGCGATAGTCGTAGTAACAATAGGTGGCGAAACGACAACGATGCTACGATGGAGATCAAGGTGTCGCGCCGGTGACGTTGGAGATCATGACGATACTTCCGTGATGGACATCATGAGCACAAGATGATGATGGCCATATCCTGTCACATATTTTGATCACATGTGATGTTTATCCTTTATGCATCTTATTTTTCTTAGAACGTCGGTAGCATTATAAGATGACCCCTTACTAAAATTCAAGGTACAAATGTTCTCCCTGAGTATGCACCGTTGCTACAGTTCGTCGTGCCGAGACACCACGTGATGATCGGGTGTGATAAGCTCTATGTTCGCATACAACGGGTGCAAGCTAGTTTTTCACACGTAGAATACTCGGGTTAAACTTGACGAGCCTAGCATATGCAGATATGGCCCCGGAAACTGAGACCGAAAGGTCGAGCATGAATCATATAGTAGATATGATCAACATAGTGATGTTCACCATTGAAAACTACTCCATCTCACGTGATGATCGGACATGGTTTAGTTGATTTGGATCACGTGATCACTTAGATGATTAGAGGGATGTCTATCTAAGTGGGAGTTCCTAAGTAATATGATTAATTGAACTTTAATTTATCATGAACTTAGTACCCGGTAGTATTTTTCATGTCTATGTTGTTGTAGACCAATGGCCCGTGCTACCATTCCTTTGAATTTTAATGCGTTCCTAGAGAAAGCTAAGTTGAAAGATGATGCCAGCAACTACATAGATTGGGTCCATAACTTGAGGATTATCCTCATTGCTGCACAGAAGAATTACGTCCTGGAAGCACCGCTGGGTACCAGGCCTGCTGCTGATGCTACTGATGACGTTAAGAACGTCTGGCAGAGCAAAGCTGATGACTACTCGGTAGTTCAGCGTGCCATGCTTTACGGCTTAGAATCGGAACTTCAACGACGTTTTGAACGTCATGGAGCATATGAGATGTTCCAAGAGTTGAAGTTGATATTTCAAGCAAATGCCCAAGTTGAGAGATATGAAGTCTCCAACAAGTTCTACAGCTGCCAAATGGAGGAGAATAGTTATGTTAGTGAACACATACTCAAAATGTCTGGGTATCATAATCACTTGACTCAGCTGGGAGTTGATCTTCCAGTTGATTGTGTCATTGACAGAGTTCTTCAATCACTACCACCAAGCTATAAAGGCTTCGTGATGAACTATAATATGCAAGGGATGGACAAGACTATTCCCGAGCTCTTCGCGATGCTAAACGTCGTGGAGGTAGAAATCAAAAAGGAGCATCAAGTGTTGATGGTCAATAAGACCACTAGTTTCAAGAAAAAGGGCAAAGAGAAGAAAGGGAACTTCAAGGAGAATGGCAAAAAGGTTGCTGCTCAAGAGAAGAAACCCAAGTCTGTACCTAAGCCTGAAACTGAGTGCTTCTACTGCAAAGGGACTGGTCACTGGAAGCGGAACTGCCCCATGTATTTGGCGGACAAGAAGGATGGAAAAGTGAAAGGTATATTTGATATACATGTTATTGATGTGTACTTAACTAATGCTCGCAGTAGCGCCTGGGTATTTGATATTGGTTTTGTTGCTCATATTTGCAACTAAAAACAGGGGCTATGGATTAAGCAAAGATTTGCTAAGGACGAGGTGACGATGCGCGTGGGAAATAGCTCCAAAGTCGATGAGATCGCGGTTGGCACACTACCTCTACATCTACCTTTGGGATTAGTTTTAGACATGAATAATTGTTATTGGTGCCAGCGTTGAGCATGAACATTATATCTGGATCTTGTTTGATGCGAGACGGTTATTCATTTAAATCATAGAATAATGGTTGTTCTATTTATATGAGTAATATCATTTATGGTCGTGCACCCCTGCTGAGTGGTCTATTTTTGTTGAATCTCGATAATAGTGATACACATATTCATGATATTGAAGCCAAAAGATTGAAGTTTAATAATGATACTAAAACTTATTTTTGGCACTGCCGTTTGGGTCATATCGGTATAAAGCACATGAAGAAACTCCATACTGATGGACTTTTGGAATCACTTGATTATGAATCACTTGGTGCTTGCGAACCGTGCCTTATGGGCAAGATGACTAAAACTCCGTTCTCTGGAACAATGGAACGAGCTACTGACTTGTTGGAAATAATACATACCGATGTATGCGGTCCAATGAGTATTGATGCTCGTGGTGGGTATCGTTATTTTCTTACCTTCACACATGATTTGAGCAGATATGGTTATATCTACTTAATGAAGCATAAGGCTGAAACATTTGAAAAGTTCAAAGAATTTCAGAGTGAAGTGGAAAATCATCGTAACAAGAAAATAAAGTTTCTACGATCTGATCGTGGAGGAGAATATTTGAGTTACGAGTTTGGTCTTCATTTGAAACAACATGGGATAGTTTCACAATTAACGCCACCTGGAACACCACAGCGAAATGGTGTGTCTGAACATCGTAACCGTACTTTATTAGATATGGTGCGATCTATGATGTCTCTTACTGATTTACCGCTATTGTTTTGGAGTTATGCTCTAGAGACGGTTGCATTCACTTTAAATAGGGCACCATCAAAATCCGTTGAGACGACGCCTTATGAACTGTGGTTTGGCAAGAAACCAAAGTTGTCGTTTCTTAAAGTTTGGGGTTGTGATGCTTATGTGAAAAAGCTTCAACCTGATAAGCTCAAACCCAAATCGGAGAAGTGCATCTTCATAGGATACCCAAAGGAAACTGTTGGGTACACCTTCTATCACAGATCCGAAGGCAAAATCTTTGTTGCTAAGAATGGATCCTTTCTAGAGAAGGAGTTTATCTCGAAAGAAGTGAGTGGGAGGAAAGTAGAACTTGATGAGGTAACTGTACCTGCTCCCTTATTGGAAAGTAGTTCATCACAGAAATCAGTTCCTGTGATTCCTACACCAATTAGTGAGGAAGCTAATGATGATGATCATGAAGCTTCAGATCAAGTTACTACCGAACCTCGTAGGTCTTCCAAAGTAAGATACACACCAGAGTGGTACGGTAATCCTATTCTGGAAGTCATGTTGCTAGACCATGATGAACCTACGAACTATGAGGAAGCGATGATGAGCCCAGATTCCACAAAATGGCTTGAGGCCATGAAATGTGAGATGGGATCCATGTATGAGAACAAAGTGTGGACTTTGGTGGACTTGCCCGATGATCGGCAAGCCATAGAAAATACATGGATCTTTAAGAAGAAGACCGACGCAGACGGTAATGTTACTGTTTACAAAGCTCGACTTGTTGCGAAAGGTTTTTAACAAGTTCAAGGAGTTTACTACGATGAGACTTTCTCACCCGTAGCGATGCTGAAGTCTGTCCGAATCATGTTAGCAATTGTTGCATTTTATGATTATGAAATTTGGCAAATGGATGTCAAAACTGCATTCCTGAATGGATTTCTAGAAGAAGAGTTGTATATGATGCAACTGGAAGGTTTTGTCGATCCAAAGGGTGCTAGCAAAGTATGCAAGCTCTAGCGATCCATTTATGGACTGGTGGAAGCCTCTCGAAGTTGGAATAAATGTTTTGATAGTGTGATCAAGGCATATGGTTTTATACAGACTTTTGGAGAAGCCTGTATTTACAAGAAAGTGAGTGGGAGCTATGTAGCATTTCTGATCTTATATGTAGATGACATATTGTTGATTGGAAATGATATAGAATTTCTGGATAGCATAAAGGGATACCTAAATAAGAGTTTTTCTTCGAAAGATCTTGGAGAAGCTGCTTACATATTGGGCATCAAGATCTATAGAGATAGATCAAGACGCTTAATTGGACTTTCACAAAGCACATACCTTGATAAAGTTTTGAAGAAGTTCAAAATGGATCAGCCAAAGAAAGGGTTCTTGCCTGTGTTACAAGGTGTGAAGTTGAGTCAGACTCAAAGCCCAACCACCGCAGAAGATAGAGAGAAAATGAAAGTCATTCCCTATGCTTCAGCCATAGGTTCTATCATGTATGCAATGCTGTGTATCAGACCTGATGTATGTCTTGCTATAAGCATAGCAGGGAGGTACCAAAGTAATCCTGGAGTGGAGCACTTGACTGCGGTCAAGAACATCCTGAAATACCTGAAAAGGACTAAGGATATGTTTCTCGTTTATGGAGGTGAAAAAGAGCTCGTTGTAAGTGGATACGTCGATGCAAGCTTTGACACTCATCTGGATGACTCTAAGTCGCAAACCGGATACGTATTTTTATTGAATGGAGGAGTTGTCAGTTGGTGCAGTTCCAAGCAGAGCGTCGTGGCGGGATCTACGTGTGAAGCGGAGTACATTGCTGCTCCGGAAGAAGCGAATGAAGGAGTTTCGATGAAGGAGTTCATATCCGATCTAGGTGTCATACCTAGTGCATCGGGTCCAAAAATCTTTTGTGACAATACTGGTGCAATTGCCTTGGCAAAGGAATCCAGATTTGACAAGAGAACCAAGCACATCAAGAGAAGCTTCAATTCCATCCATCATCAAGTGTCGGAAGGTGACATAGAGATTTGCAAGATACACACGGATCTGAATGTTGCATACCCATTAACTAAGCCTCTCTCACGAGCAAAACATGATCAACACCAAAGCTCCATGGGTGTTAGAATCATTACTATGTAATCTAGATTATTGACTCTAGTGCAAGTGGGAGACTGAAGGAAATATGCCCTAGAGGCAATAATAAAGTTATTATTTATTTCCTTAATTCATGATAAATGTTTATTATTCATGCTAGAATTGTATTAACCGGAAACTTAGTACATGTGTGAATACATAGACAAAAACTATAGTCCCTAGTATGCCTCTACTTGACTAGCTTGTTAATCAAAGATGGTTATGTTTCCTAACCATAGACATGTGTTGTCATTTGATGAACCGGATCACATCATTAGGAGAATGATGTGATGGACATGACCCATCCGTTAGCTTAGCATTATGATCGTGTTAGTTTCATTGCTACTGCTTTCTTCATGACTTATACAAGTTCCTCAGACTATGAGATTATGCACCTCGCGAATAACGGAGGAACACTTTGTGTGCTACCAAACGTCACAACGTAAAAGGGTGATTATAAAGGTGCTCTACAGGTGTCTCCGAAGGTGTTTGTTGGGTTGGCATAGATCGAGATTAGGATTTGTCACTCCGTGTTTCAGAGAGGTATCTCTGTGCCCTATCGGTAATACTCATCACTATAAGCCTTGCAAGCATTGTGACTAATGAGTTAGTTGTGGGATGGAGTCTTATGGAACGAGTAAATAGACTTGCCGGTAACGAGATTGAAATAGGTATTGAGATACCGACGATCGAATCTCGGGCAAGTAATATACCGATGACAAAGGGAACAACGTATGTTGTTATGCGGTTTGACCGATAAAGATCTTCATAGAATATGTAGGAACCAATATGAGAATCCAGGTTCCGCTATTGGTTATTGACCGGAGACGTGTCTCGGTCATGTCTACATAGTTCTCGAACCCATAGGGCCCGCATGCTTAAGGTTCGATGACGATTGGTATTATGAGTTTATGTGTTTTGATGTACCGAACGTAGTTTGGAGTCCCAAAATGGTCGAGACATAAAGATTTATATATTGGACGGCTATATTCGGACACCGAAAATGTTCCGGGTGATTTCGGAGAAAACCGGAGTGCCGAAGGGGTTACCGGAACCCCCCGGGGAAGTATTGGGCCTTAGTGGGCCTTAGGGGAGAGAGGGTGATAACCCACAAGTGTAGGGGATCGCAACAGCTTTCGAGGGTAATGTATTCAACCGAAATTTATTGTTTCGACACAAGGGGAGCCAAAGAATATTCTTGAGTATTAACAGTTGAGTTGTCAATTTAACCACACCTGGATAACTTAGTATCTGCAGCAAAGTATTTAGTAGCAAAAGTGGTATGGTAATCATGGTAACGGTAGCAAAAGTAAAGATAATTGTTTTGGGGTTTTTTGTAGTAGTTGTAACAGTAACAACGGAAAAGTAAATAAGCGAAGAACAATATATGAAAAGCTCATAGGCAATGGATCAGTGATGGATAATTATGCGGGATGCGATTCCTCATGTAATAGCTATAACATAGGGTGACACAGAACTAGCTCCAATTCATCAATGTAATGTAGGCATGTATTCCGTAAATAGTCATACGTGCTTATGGAAAAGAACTTGCATGACATCTTTTGTCCTACCCTCCCGTGGCAGCGGGGTCCAAGCGAAAACTAAGGGATATTAAGGCCTCCTTCTAATAGAGAACCGGAACAAAGCATTAGCACATAATGAATACATGAGCTCCTCAAACTACGGTCATCACCGAGAAGTATCCCGATTATTGTCACTTCGGGGTTGTCAGATCATAACACGTAATAGGTGACTATAGACTTGCAAGATAGGATCAAGAACACACATATATTCATGAAAACATAATGGGTTCAGATCTGAAATCATGGCACTCGGGCCCTAGTGACAAGCATTAAGCATAGCAAAGTCATAGCAACATCAATCTCAGAACATAGTGGATACTAGGGATCAAACCGTAACAAAACTAACTTGATTACATGATAAATCTCATCCAACCCATCACCGTCCAGCAAGCCTACGATGGAATTACTCACGCACGACAGTGAGCATCATGAAATTGGTGATGGAGGATGGTTGATGATGACGACGGTGACGAATCCCCCTCTCCGGAGCCCCGAATGGACTCCAGATCAGCCCTCCTTCGAGAGCTTAGGGCTTGGTGGCGGCTCCGTGTCATAAAACGCGATGAAACTTTCTCTATGATTTTTTTCTCCCCGAACGTGAATATATGGAGTTGGAGTTGAGGTCGGTGGAGGTCCAGGGGGCCCACAAGATAGGGGGCGCGCCCTATGGGGGGGCCTATCTCGTGGACAGGGTGTGGGCCCCCTGGTGTATTTCTTTCGCCCAAAAATTCTTATTAATTCCAAAAAGTGCCTCCGTGGATTTCCAAGACATTCCGAGAACTTTTATTTTCTACACATAAAGCAACATCATGGCAGTTCTGCTGAAAACAGTGTCAGTCCGGGTTAGTTTCATTCAAATCATGCAAGTTAGAGTCCAAAACAAGGGCAAAAGTGTTTGGAAAAGTAGATACGTTGGAGACGTATCAACTTCCCCAAGCTTAAACCTTTCCTTGTCCTCAAGCAATTCAGTTGATAAACTGAAAGTGATAAAGAAAAAATTTACAAACTCTATTTGCTCTTGTTGTTGTAAACATGAAAAGCTATCATTCAGGTTTCAGCAAATATTATGAACTAACCATACTCACAATAACACTTAGCTCTCACAATTACTCATATCAATAGCATAATCAGCTAGCGAGCCATAATAATAAAACTCGGATGACAACACTTTCTCAAAATAATCATAACATGATATAACAAAATGGTATCTCGCTAGCCCTTTCTGAGACCGCAAAACATAAATGCAAAGCACCTTTAAAGATCAAGGACTGACTAAGCATTGTAATTCATGGTAAAAGAGATCCAGTCAAGTCATACCCAATATAAACCAATAGTAATGAATGCAAATGACAGTGTGCTCTCCAGCGGGTGCTTTTTAATAAGAAGGGTGATGACTCAACATAAAAGTAAATAGATAAGCCCTTCGCAGAGGGAAGCAGGGATTTGTAGAGGTGCCAGAGCTCGGTTTTAAAATAGAGATTGAATAACATTTTGAGCGGCATACTTTTGTTGTCAACGCAACAACTATGAGATGGTTGTATCTTCCATACTACATGCATTATAGGCAGTTCCCAAACAGAATGGTAAAGGTTTATACTCCCCAACCACCAACAAGCATGAATCCATGGCTTGCTCGAAACAACGAGTGCCTCCAACTAACAACAGCCCTGGGGGAGTTTTGTTTAATTATTTTGATTTGCTTTGATTGTTTTGGATCATGGGACTGGGCATCCTGATTATCGGCCCTTTCTCATGAATGAGGAGCGGAGTCCACTCCTCTTGAGAATAACCCACCTAGCATGGAAGATATAGGCAGCCCTAGTTGTAACATGAGCTGCTCGAGCATATAAAATAGAATTTCATTTGAAGGTTTGGAGTTTGGCACATACAAAATTACTTGGAACGGTAGGTAAATACCGCATATAGAAGGTATAGTGGACTCATATGGAACAACTTTGGGGTTTAAGGAGTTTGGATGCACAAGCAGTATTCCTGCTTAGTACAGGTGAAGGCTAGCAAAAGACTGGGAAGCGACCAACTGAGAGAGCGACAACAGTCGTAAACATGCATTAAAATTAATTCACACCGAATACAAACATGAGTAGGATATAATCTACCATGAACATAAGTATCATGAAGGCTATGTTTATTTGATTCAACTACATGCGTGAACATGTGCCAAGTCGAGTCACTCAATTCATTCAAAGGAGGATACCATCCCATCATACCACATCATAATCATTCTAATAGCATGTTGGCACGCAAGGTAAACCATTATAACTCATAGCTAATCAAGCATGGCACAAGCAACTATAATCTCTAAATGTCATTGCAAATATGTTTACTTCATAATAAGCTGAATCAGAAACGATGAACTCATCATATTTACAAAAACAAGAGAGGTCGAGTTCATACCAGCTTTTCTCATCTCAATAAGTCCATCATATATCATCATTATTGCCTTTCACTTGCACGACCGAACGATGTGTATAATAATAAGAGTGCATGTGCATTGGACTAAGCTGGAATCTGCAAGCATTCAACTCAAGAGAGAAGACAAGTAATATGGGCTCTAAATAAAATAAACAATCATGCATATAAGAGCCACTAAGCGTTTTCAATATAGTTTTCTTGACCCCCAAAGGAAAGAAAAGAAAATAAAACTATTTACACGGGAAAACTCCCAACAAGTAAGAAGAAGAACTAGAAATCTTTTTGGGTTTTCATTTTAATTTCTACTACAAGCATAGAATTTAAACTAACTAATTTTTTTGGGTTTTCTTAAAGTTTATCAAACACACAAGAAGAAAACTAGAAAAAGAAATTTAAACTAACATGGATAATACAATGAAAGAGGATGAGCACCGACAACTAGTGTGTGAGCATGAATGTAAATTCGGTGAGAAATATGTACTCCCCCAAGCTTAGGCTTTTGGCCTAAGTTGGTTTAATACCAAGGACCGCCTGGTTGATATCCATAAGTAAAACTGGGGTTGTACTGAGATGCAGCGGCAACCGCCTCCTGAGCTGCAGCGTGTTGGCGAGCTGCCTCCGCTCTCCTCTCGTGTTCAGCTGCTTCCTCCCTGGTGACAACATATCTTCCTTTTGCCTGATAATCAAAAAGGTAGGGAGCAGGAAGAGTAACATGGACGACGTTGCGTCTGTCATAGATTAGTCGATAATGGAGGAATTGTTCATTCATCGCAAGAAATTGATGATTGAACATAGCTTCTTTATCCAAATAAACAGGAGGTAAAATCATATCCCCCTCTCGTGGGGCTATATTAAGATAATTAGCCACACGGGTTGCATAAATTCCTCCAAATAAATTTCCCTTTCTACTATTATTCTGCAACCTACGTGCAACTATTGCCCCCAAGTTATAACCTTTATAACCTAACACAGCACTCTTGAGGACACACAGATCAGGGACACACATGTGACATGCTTCATCCTTACCGTTAATGCATCTACCAATAAAGAGAGCAAAATAATGCATAGCAGGAAAATGAATGCTCCCTATTGTAGCTTGTGCTATGTCCCTAGATTCTCCCATGGTAATACTAGCAAGGAAGTCTCTAAATTCAGATTTGTGAGGATCATTAATATTACCCCACTGCGGGAGTTTGCAAGCAGTTGTAAAATCCTCTAAATCCATGGTATAAGATGTATCATAAATATCAAATATGACACTAGGAGAATTACGCGCACAATTATATTTAAACCTCCGCACAAAGGAATCAGTCAACTGATAGTACTGAGGACACTTATCTTGTAAGAATTCCTCCAGCTCGGCATTGCGCACATACCGGTCAAATTCCTCCTTGAAGCGTGCTTTGACCATAAAATTATCGGATGGCCACTCACAAGCTCGTACATCCGCGTCCCTCGGTAATTCAACATCTTGCTCACGTATAGCAATCCTGGGCCCTTTCTTCACCGAGGAACCACCTTGGTACATTCTTCTAAGCATAATTCTTTTTCTGAAATAATTCTAAATTTTTAGTAACTTCAAAATAAAAGTGAATAAAACTAAACAAGATTGGTAGCAACTACTCCTACAAGTTCCTAGAGCCTATATCATGCATTGGAATTGCTTGGGACCTCATAAATTTAACATGCAAGCTCAAGAACATGGTCACCTATGCAGCGAAAATTTGCAATGAATAAAGCACTAGAACAAAAACTAATTGGACCAATGGAGGAGTCACATACCAAGCAACAATCTCCCAAAGCAGTTTTGTAAATGGAGCTTTGAGAAAGGAGATCAAAAATCGCAGCAAAACGAGCTAGAACTCGTGCTTGAGCTGGATGGGGATTTTTTTGGGTAGAAGATGAAGTGTGTGGGTGCTGGCATAAGTGGAGGGGGGCCACCAGGGGCCCACGAGATAGGGGGCGCGCCCTATAGGGGGGGCCCTCCACTCTCGTGGCCTGGTGCTTGCCCCTCCTGCAGTGATTTCAGTGCCTAAAATCCTCAAATATTCCAGAAAAATTCATACTAAATTGCAGGGCATTTGGAGCACTTTTATTTTCGGGATATTTTTTAATGCACGGACAATTCACAAAACAGACGGATAATACTATTTTTGCTTTATTTATTCTAAATAACAGAAAGTAAAAAGTGGGTACATAAGGTTGTGCCTTCTAGTTTCATCCATCTCGTGATCATCAAAATGAATCCACTAACAAGGTTGATCAAGTCTTGTTAACAAACTCATTCCGAATAACACGGAACCGGAGAAATTTCGAATAACACTAAGTTACCTCAACGGGGATATGAAAATCCCCAACAATAAGAATATCATACTTTTTCTTGACAGTAGGGAGAGGAAATTCAAAACCTCCAATAATAATAGTTGGAGCTTTTCCAATAGAATTGATGCTATGAACTTGAGATTGTTTCCTCGGAAAGTGTACCGTGTGCTCATTACCATTAACATGAAAAGTGACATTGCCTTTGTTGCAATCAATAACAGCCCCTACAGTATTAAGAAAAGGTCTACCAAGAATAATAGACATACTATCGTCCTCAGGAATATCAAGAATAACAAAGTCCGTTAACATAGTGACATTTGCAACCACAACAGGCACATCCTCACAAATACCGACAGGTATAGCAGTTGATTTATCAGCCATTTGCAAAGATATTTCAGTAGGTGTCAACTTATTCAATTCAAGTCTATGATATAAAGAGAGATGCATAACACTAACACCGGCTCCAAGATCACATAAAGCAGTTCTAACATAATTTCTTTTAATAGAGCATGGTATAGTTGGTACACCCGGATCTCCAAGTTTCTTTGGTATTCCACCCTTAAAAGTGTAATTAGCAAGCATGGTGGAAATTTTAGCTTCCGGTATCTTTCTTTTATTTGTGATGATATCCTTCATATACTTAGCATAAGGATTTACTTTCAGCATATCAGTTAAGCGCATACGTAAAAAAATAGGTCTAATCATTTCAGCAAAGCGCTCAAAATCCTCATCATCCTTTGTCTTGGATGGTTTAGGAGGGAAGGACATGGGTTTCTGAACCCATGGTTCTCTTTCTCTACCATGCTTCCTAGCAACAAAATCTCTCTTATCATAACATTGATTCTTTGATTGTGGGTTATCAAGATCAACAACAGGTTCACTTTCTACATCGTTGTGTTTGCTAGGTTGAGCATCAACATGAACATTATCATTAACGTTATCACTAGGTTCATGTTCATAACCTGATTGAGTTTCAGCATCAGAGATAGAAATATCATTAGGATTCTCACGTGTGTCTACAGTAGGTTCACTAGAAGCATGCAAAGTTCTATCGTTTTTCTATTTCTTCTTTTTAGAAGAACTAGGTGCCTCTAAATTATTTCTCTGAGAATCTTGCTCGATTCTCTTAGGGTGGCCTTCAGGATACAAAGGTTCCTGAGTCATTCTACCAGTTCTAGAAGCCACTCTAACAGCAAAGTCATCTTTATTATTTAATTCATCAAGCAAATCATTTTGAGCTTTAAGTACTTGCTCAGCTTGGGTAGCAGAAGCATATTTGCTAACGAGTTTGAGTTCATCTTTAACTCTAGCTATATTATCGCCTACGCGTCCTATCTCGGAAGCATTATTCCAACATAAGCATTAAAACCTTCTTGTCTAGCCATAAAGTCATAAAATTCATCTAAGCAAGGGCTATGAAATTTAGTAGAGGGAATTTCAACTTTATCATATCTATAGAGAGAATTTACCTTTACTACCTGTGTCGGGTTATCAAGACAATGTGGTTCTTCAACAGGTGGTATATTAAGACCATGTATTTCTTCAATAGGAGGTAAATTCTTAACATCTTAAGATTTAATACATTTTTCTTTCATTGATTTCTTTGCCTCTTGCATATCTTCAGGACTGAGAAATAAAACACCTCTCTTCTTCGGAGTGGGTTTAGGAATAGGCTCAGGAGTTGGCTCAATTGGTTCAGGAATTGCCTCAGGAATTGTCTCAGGAAGAGTCCAATTATTTTCATTAGTTAACATATTATTCAATAGTATTTCAGCTTCGTCGACTGTTCTTTCCCTGAAAACACAACCAACACAACTATCCAAGTAGTCCTTGGAAGCATCGGTTAGTCCATTATAAAAGATATCAAGTATTTCATTTTTCTTAAGAGGATGATCGGGCAAAGCCTTAAGTAACCGGAGAAGCCTCCCCCAAGATTGTGGGAGACTCTCTTCTTTGATTTGCACAAAATTATATATTTCCCACAAGGCAGCTTGTTTCTTATGAGCAAGGAAATATTTAGCAGAGAAGTAATAAATCATATCCTGGGGACTACGCACACAACCAGGAGCAAGAGAATTATACCAAGTCTTAGCATCACCCTTTAATGAGAATGGAAATATCTTAAGGATATAAAAAAAGCGAGACTTCTCATCATTAGTAAACAGGGTGGCTATATCATTCAACTTGGTAAGATGTGCCACAACAGTTTCAGATTCAAGGCCATAGAAAGGATCAGATTCAACTAATGTAATAATTTCTGGATCGACAAAGAATTCATAATCATTATCAGTAACACAGATAGGTGAAGTAGCAAAAGTAGGGTCAGGTTTCATTCTAGCATTAAGAGATTGTTGCTTCCATTTAGCTAATAATTTCTTAAGATCATATCTATCATTGCAAGCAAAGATAGCTCTAGCAGCTACTTCATTCATAACATAGCCCTCAGGAACAACAGGCAATACATAATCATTGGGAGAACCTTCATCATCACTATCATCAATAATAGGATCTTCAGTAGTATCATTCCCCCTAACTCTAGCAAGTTGTTCATCAAGAAATTCACCTAATGGCAAAGTAGTATCACGCACAGAAGTAGTTTCATCATGCATAGCAGAAGTGGCATCATCAATAACATGCGACATATCAGAATTCATAGCAGTAGCAGGTTTAGGTGTCGCAAGCTTACTAATAATGGAAGGAGAATCTAGTGCAGAGCTAGATGGTAGTTCCTTACCTCCCCTCATAGTTGAGGGATAGATTTTAGTTCTGTCGTCTTTCAAGTTCTTCATAGTGATCAACAGATATAAATCCCAAGTGACTCAGAGAATAGAGCTATGTTCCCCGGCAACGGCGCCAGAAATTAGTCTTGATAACCCACAAGTGTAGGGGATCGCAACAGCTTTCGAGGGTAAAGTATTCAACCCAAATTTATTGATTCGACACAAGGGGAGCCAAAGAATATTCTTGAGTATTAGCAGTTGAGTTGTCAATTCAACCACACTTGGATAACTTAGTATCTGCAGCAAAGTATTTAGTAGCAAAAGTGGTATGGTAATAATGGTAACGGTAGCAAAAGTAAAGATAATTGTTTTGGGGTTTTTTGTAGTAGTTGTAACAGTAGCAACGGAAAAGTAAATAAGCGAAGAACAATATTTGAAAAGCTCATAGGCAATGGATTAGTGATGGATAATTATGCCGGATGCGATTCCTCATGTAATAGCTATAACATAGGGTGACACAGAACTAGCTCCAATTCATCAATGTAATGTAGGCATGTATTCCGTAAATAGTCATATGTGCTTATGGAAAAGAACTTGCATGACATCTTTTGTCCTACCCTCCCGTGGCAGTGGGGTCCTAGCGAAAACTAAGGGATATTAAGGCCTCCTTTTAATAGAGAACCGGAACAAAGCATTAGCACATAGTGAATACATGAACTCCTCAAACTACGGTCATCACCGAGAAGTATCGCGATTATTGTCACTTCGGGGTTGTCGGATCATAACACATAATAGGTGACTATAGAATTGCAAGATAGGATCAAGAACACACATATATTCATGAAAACATAATGGGTTCAGATCTGAAATCATGGCACTCGGGCCCTAGTGACAAGCATTAAGCATGGCAAAGTCATAGCAACATCAATCTCAGAACATAGTGGATACTAGGGATCAAACCCTAACAAAAATAACTTGATTACATGATAAATCTCATCCAACCCATCACCGTCCAGCAAGCCTACGATGGAATTACTCACGCACGGTGGTGAGCATCATGAAATTGGTGATGGAGGATGGTTGATGATGACGACGGTGACGAATCCCCCTCTCTGAAGCCCCGAACGGACTCCAGATCAGCCCTCCCGAGAGAGATTAGGGCTTGGCGGCGGCTCCGTGTCGTAAAACGCGATGAAACTTTCTCTCTGATTTTTTTCTCCCCAAACGTGAATATATGGAGTTGGAGTTGAGGTCGGTGGAGGTCCATGGGGCCCACGAGATAGGGGGCGCGCCCTATAGGGGGCGCGCCCCCTATCTCGTGGATAGGGTGTGGGCCCCTGGTTTATTTCTTTCGCCCAGAAATTCTTATTAATTCCAAAAAGTGCCTCCATGGATTTCCAGAACATTTCGAGAACTTTTCTTTTCTACACATAAAAAAACATCATGGCAGTTATGCTGAAAATAGCGTTAGTCCGGGTTAGTTTCATTCAAATCATGCAAGTTAGAGTCCAAAACAAGGGCAAAAGTGTTTGGAAAAGTAGATACATTGGAGACGTATCAGAGGGCAGCAGCCCAGGAGGTGGCGCCCCCCCAACGGGAGTCCGAATTGGACTAGGGTACGGGGGCATAGCCCCTCTTTCCCTTCCCCTTCCTAGTTGGACTAGGAATGGGGGATTCCTACTCCTACTAGGAGGAGGACTCCTCCCCTCCTTGGCGCGCCCAAGGGCCGGCCAGCCTCCCCCCTTGCTCCTTTATATAAGGGGGCAGGGGGCACCCTAGGACACACAAGTTGACATTGTTTAGCCGTGTGCGGTGCCCCCCTCCACAGTTACACACCTCGGTCATATTGTCGTAGTGCTTAGGCGAAGCCCTGCGCTGGTAACTTCATCATCACCATCACCACGCCGTCGTGCTGACGAAACTCTCACTCCGCCTCAACTGGATCAAGAGTATGAGGGACGTCCCCGAGCTGAACGTGTGCTGATCGCGGAGGTGTCGTACTTTCGGTGCTAAGATCGGTCGGATCATGAATACGTACGACTACATCAACCGCGTTGTCATAACGCTTCTGCTTTCGGTCTACGAGGGTACGTGGACACACTCTCCCCTCTCGTTGCTATGCATCACATAGATAGATCTTGCGTGATCGTAGGAATTTTTTTGAAATTACCTTGTTCCCCAACACATGGAGGGATTGCGGCGCGCTCAACCCAGCCAACTGGAATGGATGCAAGACCACAACGGAGGCCGTCACTGCAATTGTCTCTGCATCACCAACATCCAACAGGCGTGCCACCAAAACAATGATATCTCTAGTGGCATGGCATATCTGGCAGGAAGGCAATAGCTGCACCTTCAAGAAGAAGACAGCCTGCGTCAATGAGGTGATCAGCGCGTGCAGAAGAGATTTGGAGTAATGGAGACTAGCCGGAGCAAAAGGAATAGAGCCCCCCTTTGGGGATATCACATGATATATCAAGCTTAGTTTTTACTTAGAGGAAAGGGGGGAGAGCATGTGCGCTCTCCTTCAAAAACTCGCTCATACTTCCGTTGCTAATCTCCTTTGATTAGTAACTTTTTTGTAACTCTCTCTTCTGCTAAATCAATGAAAAGCCAGGGAACTGGGTCTTTCAAAAAAATAGTTGTACATCTGACTTGAAATGACACAAAGGTTTCACTATACTAAACTTTATGGACATAGGGTTCCTGATTGATATACAAATTGCCACGATTTGCTCTGCATCTAAATCAAACTGTAGGAATTTTATCTACATGAATGCCACTTATAAGCTAATAGCGACCTTTGGGTTAGAACAAAGGTGACTCATATTCAGGTAAGAACAAAGTTGACTGATATGAATGGGGTCCACATGTCAAGGAGTAGAACCTACGGATTGGGCCACGAGACTATTGTTGTAGGTGTGTGTGGTCTATGGACTGTCTATCAGTGTGGTCTATGGACATAGGGTACCGACCCCCCCCCACCTGAATTTTATTGACAAGAACCCCAAGAGAGAGGGGGGCGTCAGTATTTACAGCAGTTTTTACATGACCACAATGCACACAGGGGGGAGAAGCGGGGCTAGACTAGATCAGCGTCACAGCGCGTGCACCCAAACATCAACATGTTGGCGATCGCCGGAGCAGAGACGCTCTCGCCACAGGACCGCATCATCATGGCAGCAGCTTAGGAGTCGATTGAGAGAGGGCGTGTCCCCCCGGAAAACCACCCCATTCCGGTGTTTCCAGAGCTGCCAGCAACATAGGAGGACAAAAGCGCCGGGGGAGGCCTCGCCAACCGCCGAACGCACATCAAAGTTTTGAAGTGAGCCCATCAAAGCGTTGGTCGCGGGTTCGCCCACCCCCACGGCCCGCCAGAACTCGCGTGCGAACGGGCAGCGAAACATCAGATGGTCGGTGTCCACCAGCTCCATAGAACAAACAGGGCACCCTGCGCCAGCGAGATCGAAGATGGTTTTGCGAAGAATGACATCACATGTGTTGATCCAGCATCGGACGAGCAGCCAGGCGAAGAACTTCACCCTCGACGGCACTTGTTTTCCCCACACCAGGGGTGCATGGGGCGAGAGCCTCCCGCCCAAGGTCAGCAGGGCGTAGACGCGCCCTGAGATCAGCCCACCTGTGTGCGGATGCCCGCAGAGAGGCAAAACCCCTTCACGTCCACGCCTGGCACCGCGGGCACGTCCTGGAGAATGGCGAGGAGAGCCAATCGCCCCCTCGTGTCGGCGCTGGTAAGACGAGGGACCAAGACACCATCCAGGCTGGATTCCCGCACCTGCCAGACGGTGGCCTCGGCACTGGCGGAGTGCGAGTACAGGGTCGGGAAGGCAGCGCGCAGCAGGCCGCACGACAGCCACCAGTCGTGCTAGAAGGACGTCCTCTGGCTGTCCTTCACACTAGCACGGGACAAGTCACGATAGAGGGGCAGCAGGGACCGAAGCGACCACCCGTGCTCCCCGGCACGGCGGCTGCTGCCGAGGGAGAGGAGGGACCGCCCATTCAGTTTAGCCCAAAACCCACACTGCCCACCGTGACTCCAACGAGTGAAGGCGGTGAAGCATCTTGAGAACCAAGCAAGTATGTGTAGCAAGGTCCCGCACCCCCACACCTCCCTCTCTCTTCGCGCGGCAGACCTGGGTCCAAGCAACCAGGCACTGGGCCCCCGATGCGCGGTCGGCCGTGTCCCACAGGAACGCGCGGCAGAGTGCATCCATGTCCCTGACGACGACATGAGGGAGGGCGACCGCCTCCATAGCATACATAGGGAGGGAGTCAAGCACGGCGTTGATGAGTACCAGACGCTCCGCGGGTGAAAGAAGGCGCGCCCGCTAGCCAGCAAGGTATTTGTCCACCTTGGCGATCATCGGAGCGAAGTCCATCGTCGTCTGCTTCTCCCAAGACAGCGGCAGCCCCAGGTATGGCTGCGGAAACCCTTGAACATAGCACGAGAGGTCAGCCGCGGCTCCGTTGACCCCCTCCGGTGGCACATGGATGGGCACCAGCATGCTCTTGCTGTAGTTGATGCCCAACCCGGTGGCAGCCGGAAAAACATCAAGGATGGCGCGGAGCTGCCCCGCAGCGCCCTCGGACGCGCACAGGACGACGAGCGTGTCGTTGGCGTACTGAAGCACGATCAGTGGCTCTCCATCCACTAGCGGGTGTCCAAGCATGGGATTGCGCTGGATCATCCGCTGCAAGACGTTGGCCACCAGGAGGAAGAGGTAGGGGATAGCGGATCCCCCTGGCGCAGCCCACAGCGGACGGGGAACAACGCCCCAAGAACACCATTGAGCAGCACGACGGAGCGTGATGAATGGAGGATAGCATCCATCCACTCACACCACCTATCAGGGAAGCCACGCACCTCCATGACTCAATGGAGGCATTCCCAGTTCACCGAGTCGAACGCCTTCGCAAAGTCCAGCTTGAGGACGAGGGCGGGGGCCTTCCTGGCACGGCAACATTGCACCACCTCAGTTGCGTAGACGAAGTTCTCGGAGATGCTACGCCCCGCGATGAAGCCAGACTGATCAATATCGATCACCCCACCAATTTGCTTCTGCGGCTGGGTAGTGAGGCCACGGCACAGGATCTTGACGTCGCCATTCTGGAGGGAGACGGGGCGGGACGAGCCAGGAGTCGGGGTGGGCACCCCTTTGGGAAGCAGAGCGATGTACCCCGGTTGATTGGCTTCAGATCCAGTGCAACGTCGAAGAAGGCGTCGAAGAGGAGCTGTAAGTCACCGAGACTGCACCCCAAGCCGCCTGGTAGAAGGCAGGGCCAAGCCCGTCGGGGCCCGGCGCGCTAGTTCGGTCAAGAAGTGCCGCCACAACCTTGATCTCCTCCTGGGAGAACTGCCCAACCCAAGCGCGCCTGTCCACGCCCTGCATGCCACGATACAACTCGGCAAGGTCGAAGCGCCAGACGGGACGGCTGCGACGCCCCAAGAGGTCAGCATAGAAGGCATGGAGCGCGACCGCCTTCCCGGGGTGATCCAGCACCTTGACCCCGTCAACGTCCAGCGCGTGGATCCAGTTCCCACGACGGTGCTAGGAGGCGCTGGCGTGAAAGAACCCAGTGTTCTCGTCGCCCTCCCGCACCGCCTGGCACTTCCCGCGTTGCTTCCAGTGCATGCTCTGTCGCTTGATGGACGCGGACATGCACTCGCGGGCGTCGCAGCGCAACCGCCCTTCATCTATAGAGGGGCAATGGAATTCTTCCCAAAAATCAAGGAGGTAAACCACAAACTTGCAGTCATTATCAAAAGTAGGAATATATCTGTGGCTCCACTTCCAAATGTTGGCTGCCGATCGGAACCATTTCTTGTGAGCCGCGAGGCTCACAGCCGCGTCGCGCTCGCCCGTCGCGCCAGTCCCGGAGGGCAAGGTAGTCGCGAGGAAGAGAGGGTCGAGGAGCCAGGAGGTCTCGAAGAAGAAACGGGCAGGTTTTGGGATGCGGGTGGAGGCAGTGACCACAAGGGGGACGTGGTCGGAGGTAGGATGGGGCGTGAGGAGAGAGTGGAGTCAAGGAAGGACGATTCCCAATTCGCATAAAAAAAGGCCTGGTCAAGCCTAGCAAGAGTCGAGGGGTCTCTCCGATTAGTCCAAGTAAAACGATGATCGGTCAGGGCGAGCTCGTGTAGGGCAAGGGAGTTGATCTGAGAGTTGAAGATCGCCGCCCTGGGAGCACCAAAGCGATCATTATTCTTCTCCTGGGGCGCCCGGATCAGATTGAAATCGCCAAGCGTGATCCACGGCTCGTGGATACCCGGAGGCACCGCCATCATGTCCGCGACAAACGCATTAGTGAGAGACTGATCAGACAGCGCATAGACATTGGTGATCGTGATGGAGAGCGAGGTGGTCGTAGAGGAGAATAGAGCGGTGAGCGTGAAAGTGGAGGCCGGGGAGGAAACCAGGGAGAATAGGGGCCGTGACAATCCCCCCCCCCCCCTGACTGCCATCGGCGTCTTTGGCAACGAAAGAGTTAAGACGCCCCGAGAGGAAAGAGCGAGTTTTGTCAACCGGGAGAGACGCCAGTTTAGTTTCCTGAAGATACGCAAAGTGGGGATCTGTGGTGGTAATCATATCACGCATGACGCCACATTTGTCAGGGTCCCCTAACCCCTGAACATTCCAAGAGAGGATAGAGAGATTAACAAAGGAGGGGTTATCCATTACACATCGACGCACTGGGACACGGTTCATGCCCGCGCTCAAGATAACGCCTAGCATAGCGATCATGAACGTAGAAAGAGACAGATAGGCGCAACCAGTGTGGCAGGGCATGAGAGCGGCATTCGCACTAATCATCGAAGGGGAGACCACTGGAGCAGCACGAATGGACGTGGCAGAGCGCAGTTCCGCAGCCGCCTTGGCGGTCATGGGCTGCAACACACCATCAAGCATCTTGTCCTTCAGGACTTTGGACTTGAGACGGGGCGAGCACCCTGTGAGCGCGTCGCAGAGAGCATGCAGCTTCATAGCCTTGGCCTCCATGCTGACGTACTCCGCCACCTCAGAGGTGGCCACCCGAGCGCTACGGTGGGGCCCCACCGCATCACCAGCGCTGCCCCCACGGCCATTTTTCTCTTCTTTCCCCTCAAGCTTCTCAGTGACGTCAACAATGGTGACGCTCGACCTCGCGCCACCATCAAAAGAGAGCCCCAATGAGTGTGGCGAATCCGGACGAGGCATCAGTGACGCGGGGGCCCGG
The DNA here is from genome assembly GCF_018294505.1 of Triticum aestivum. Taxonomy (NCBI): domain Eukaryota; kingdom Viridiplantae; phylum Streptophyta; class Magnoliopsida; order Poales; family Poaceae; genus Triticum; species Triticum aestivum. The sequence goes on along the minus strand of NC_057810.1, from coordinate 261,561,011 downwards.
GCCAGGGCCTCCATCCCCACAAGGCGGAGGGCGCCACGTCGCAGCCAGGCAGGGAGGGGCGGCGCACCGAGGACACGTAGAACTGAGTCAAGCTGGCCAACACCCCCCCCCCACTGCCACCGTGGCAAAAGAGGGCACGGGGCAGGCCCCCGCCCCATCCGCTGCCCATGCAAGGTCGCCTGGTTGTGGGAGCGGGAGGTAGGCCCCGCCGTCAGCGTAGGACTCGGCGCGAGCCCATGCCCGGATGGGGCGCACAGAGACAATGCAGGCACCCCAGCGTCCGCCCCAGTGGCCACACGTCGCATGGCACATCGCGGGGGTTCTTGAGGAGGACAACAACGCGCACGATAGCAAGCTCGCTCCCCGCTAGGACCAACGGGTCGATCTCGAGGACCTTGCCGAAGCTGGAGAACATTGCATCGACGCCGCGAGGGTTAATGAACTCGGCCGGGAACCCCGTGTCCGCGAGGACAACACAGGCATCCAGGCGAGGCTCGATGCGGTTGAACTCTTCCTCCGCAAAGAGGTCAATACGCGTGCCTTCATGAGGGAACGGCTGCATGGCCAAGGCCTCATCGTGATCTGCCACCAAAGCAAAGCGAAGGTACATCGCCCCCACCGACGAGGGCACCACCTTAGGCAATAGGTGCCCGATGCGATCGAGGACCGCAGCCTGCACAGCCACGGTGGGGTTGATGAAGGCATTCGGCGGCTCAATGCTCACCACGGCGAGACGCTGAGCCGCAGCGTAATCCCCCTCCGGCATGAACACCTCGACCACGTCGGAGCGTCCGGAGTCTGCGATAGCCGAAGGGATGGAGTTGCCAGCGGACACGAAAGAGGGAAAGCAAGACGACGCGAGCGTCCCGCTCGAGGACGGCGTCCGCTCCCTGAAAGCGAGCAGGTCCGGAGGAGGAGCGGTCTGCGCAGGTGCTTCCCCACACCCACAACAGTCTCCTTGTGGCGAAAGGCAGAGGGATCGGCAGGGGGGACGGCGGTGGAGAGCGGACCACCCAAGAGATGGACACGTCTCGATGGCAAGGAGGGGAGGGAGGGGCGTCAGGCACCGAAGACATCGCGACAGTAGCAGGGCTGCTGGGACCGCCGACCTCGAGGCGCCGAGGGATGGGGAGAGACAACGTGGCGATGTGAGCATGGGGATATGGGGTGGACTGACGACGAGGGGGAGGCGGGGCGGAGGCGTGGGTGGACGGTTGGGAAGGGAAGCGGTGCGGAGGGGGAGGCAGAGGCACGACGCGGAGGGTCCATGGCGCAGTGGAGTGAGGAAGCGCGGTCCCCGAAGACGCGGCAACGCCGGCACCGGACAGGGTCACGGCAGTCCCGGACGAAGTGGCGGACGGAGAGGCAGCGGAAACAGCCGTCCAGAGAGAGGAGAGGAGGCGGCGTTTTAGGGTTTGGGTGAGTGGGTGGAGCGGGCGAGGAGAGAAGGGCTTGAAGGAAATGGGATGCGCGGAGAGCATTCAAGTTGGTGGGTGAGGGGGGGGCTACGCTGCGTGAGTGTCAACCTCGGCACAATCAAAGCCCGCCAGAGCCCCCTCCACTGATGTTTTGCCGCGGGCCGGGGCGACCGGGGTCACGGGGTTTCGGGGAGCAGGGAGCGCGTCAGCATGGGGGGGGGAAGGTGTGGACGAATCAGGGAGCAAAACATCCCCCTGTATCATAGGCAGGGGTAGGGGAGGGGATGGCACGCGAGCAGGGATAGGGCAATTGATGGCTAGGGGCCACCCTTGTTTTTTGCGTGAAATCAAAGCATCAGTAACACACGGTTGGTGAGCGACCCTGAGGGAGTCCTGGACTAGGGGGTGTCTGGATAGCCGAACTATCATCTTTGGCCAGACTCCAAGACTATGAAGATACAAGATTGAAGACCCCGTCCCGTGTCCGGATGGGACTTTCCTTGGCGTGGAAGGCAAGCTTGGCGATACGGATATGTAGATCTCCTACCATTGTAACCGACTCTGTGTAACCCTAGCCCTCTTCGGTGTCTATATAAACTGGAGGGTTTTAGTCCGTAGGACGAACAACAATCAGACCATAGGCTAGCTTCTAGGGTTTAGCCTCTCTAATCTCGTGGTAGATCTACTCTTGTACTACCCATATCATCAATATTAATCAAGCAGGAGTAGGGTTTTACCTCCACCGAGAGGGCCCGAACCTGGGTAAAAACATCGTGTCCCTTGTCTCCTGTTACCATCCGCCTAGACGCACAGTTTGGGACCCCCTACCCGAGATCCGCCGAGTTTGACACCGACATTGGTGCTTTCATTGAGAGTTCCTCTGTGTCGTCACCTATAGGCTCGATGGCTCCTTCGATCATCAACAACGACGCGGTCCAGGGTGAGACTTTTCTCCCCGGACAGATCTTCGTATTCGGCGGCTTTGCACTACGGGCCAATTCACTTGGCCATCTGGAGCAGATCGAAAGCTACGCCCCTGGCCATCAGGTCAGATTTGGAAGTTTGAACTATATGGCTGACGTCCGCGGAGACTTGATCTTCGACGGGTTCAAGCCACAGCCAAGCACGCCGCACTGTCATGATGGGCATGATCTAGCTTTGCCGCCGGACAATGCCTTGGAGGCCGCACAAGTGTCCGCTCCGACCCTTAGCTCGGAGCCGACTGCGCCGATCGAGGACGGGTGGTTAGACACCACCTTGGGGGCTGCTACCTCTACGGCGATAGAGCCGAATACCAACCCTGTCCTTCACAAAGCCCGTGACTCCAAGGTGCCGGACTCCTCTCCGGACTCCGAACCTTCCGCGCCCCTGCCAATCGAATCCGATTGGGCACCGATCATGGAGTTCACCGCTACGGACATCTTTCAGCACTCGCCCTTTTGCGACATCCTGAATTCGCTAAAGTGTCTCTCTTTATCAGGAGAGCCCTGGCAGGATTATGGTCAGGACGGTTGGGATGCGGATGACGAAGAAATTCAAAGCCCACCCACCACCCACTTCGTAGCCACTATCGATAACTTAACCGACATGCTAGACTTCGACTCCGAAGACATCGACGGTATGGACGACGATGCAGGAGACGACCAAGAACCAGCGCCTACAGGGCACTGGAAGGCCACCTCATCATATGACATATACATGGTGGACATCCCAAAGGATGGAAATGGCGATGGAACAACGGAGGACGACCCTCCAAGAAACAGCCTAAGCGCCGGTGTCGGTGTCAAAACCGGCGGATCTCGTGTAGGGGGTCCCGAACTGTGCGTCTAGGCGGATGGTAACAGGAGACAAGGGACACGATGTTTTTACCCAGGTTCGGGCCCTCTCAATGGAGGTAAAACCCTACTCCTGCTTGATTGATATTGATGATATGGGTAGTACAAGAGTAGATCTACCACGAGATCAAGGAGGCTAAACCCTAGAAGCTAGCCTATGGTATGATTGTTGTTCGTCCTATGGACTAAAACCCTCCGGTTTATATGGACACCGGAGAGGGCTAGGGTTACACAGAGTCGGTTACAATGGTAGGAGATCTACATATCCGTATTGCCAAGCTTGCCTTCCACGCCAAAGAAAGTCCCATCCGGACACGGGACGAAGTCTTCAATCTTGTATCTTCATAGTCTTGGAGTCCGGCCAATGATGATAGTTCGGCTATCCGGACACCCCCTAGTACAGGACTCCCTCAGTAGCCCCCGAACCAGGCTTCAATGACGACGAGTTCGGCGCGCATATTGTCTTCAATATTGCAAGGCGGGTTCTCCTTCAAATTCCATGTGCTGGCCGAATAGTGTCCGGCTTCTTATAAATGTTGCGCTTCTTGGCTTCCACGTCCAATAATGGCCATCTTCCACGTGTTGTACGAATGCGAAAAGCCAGGGTATTTTTACATTCCACCCCCTAGCTGCGCGAATGAGCTGCCTATTAAAGAGAGGCGAGGATCTAGATTCGAATCACACCATCCTCCTTTCGCGAGCATTCATCGAAGCGCCTCTGACCAAAAATCCATTCCATCATGGACAGTCGACGCAGCTCCTCCTCTCGCGCTCCCAGCCCTCAGCCAGGAGATTGGGGGAGATGCTCGGTCCCGCATAGTGAGCTGGTGACGCTCCAAACCGAGGGATTTCTTCCCCCAGCCTTCATGGTTCCGGTTCGAGCCGGACTTGCCACCTACAAGGGCGGGAAGCAGGTGGAGAGCGTCCCCAATCCCTCCAAAGGAGAGCGGGTATGCTTCGTCCCTTATTTAATAAGAGGACTCGGATTTCCCATACATCCGTTTCTTCGGGGGCTCCTGGAGTTCTACGGGCTCCAGCTTCATCATCTTACGCCTGCCTCTATCCTACATATCGCGGGCTTCGTGGCCCTTTGCAAGTTGTTCTTGGGCATCGAGGCCCATTTTGCGTTGTGGAAGAGATTATTCTGCCTTGTACCCCGTTCTCATGAGGAGTCGATATATCAAGTGGGTGGAGCCGAAATATGGCGCATCGCCGGGACCGGATATCTATCCGGAACCCCGAAGAAGGCGTCCGAAGACTGGCCTTCGGAATGGTTTTATATGGAGGACGCCCCGCTACCGGACCCAGTACGGATCGGCCTCCCGGAGTTCAGCAACGCTCCTTTGAAGAAACGCCTGAGTTGGCGCCCGCGGAGCCCTCAACGGGAGAATGATAGGGACGTCCAATATCTGATGGGCCGAATAAGGTTATTGCCTCATTCCGGATTGACCATGATTGGGGTCATGGCCACATGCATTATGCGGGGGGTGAAGCCGCTCCAGTATAGGGGCCACCCCATGTGGGATTTCAACGGGGAGGATGATGCCACCCGCCATGGCCGCAAGGGGCCGGGATCGGTCACCGATCTGGTGAAGATACTGTCCGGCCTGTACAAAGGGGAGAAGGAGGACTTCCTCCGTACTAGTCCATTGAATAGATTTTCCATGAATAACCCTCGGAGCTCGGTAAGCGGACGTTTATCTATCTGATCCATATTCCCAAAGTTAAGTGTCTCACTTTGTGATTTCGACGTAGGAACTGCGCCGGGGCGTAGAGGACATACACAGCCTGACTCCACAACCCGAGGATCCAGAACGATCCCTTGATCCGGCCTCCGAAGAGGATCCGGACATAAAGGTGGAGCTGATCGATGGGGTGTTCCACCAACTTAGCATTGACAATGCTTTGGTCGCCATTACGGCCGACTACCCCGGAATATCTCTGGCTTCCCAGGTAACTGTGACCGAAGTCCTGATACCATTACTCATACGTGCTTATCTCTAACCACCGTATACCAACGGTGTTCCGCAGGAGGTGCCTTCGAGGCGGGAAGCCGAACCCGCGGAGGCTGACCAACAAGGGGTAGCTCGGCCCAGCAGGCGGAAAAGGAGTGCGGCGCGAATTGAAACGTCGCTGCAACGGTATGACGCACCACCATATTTAAAAGAAAGATTCCTGGGAGGAATATTAACGCCCATGATTTTTCCAGGAGAAAGGGCGCTCGCCGGACTGTGTCCGGAGAGGTTTCGAGCCTCCGCCAGCCAGGCTCCAACGCCTGGTCCGGAGGGGGAGGCAAACACAAGGCATGCGCCGGATGCTCCTCCAACGGAGGATGACGACAGGCTGTCCGCCACCAGATCTGAGGTGGAGAGCGCCATGAATCATAGGCGCCGCCGGACAGCTCTTCGTGACGCGTGCTTCTCCCCGGAGGCATTGAATGCCTTTAATGCGGGAGATGCGCACCTCTGTGCCGCTCGAGATGGTCTAACCAGAGCCACGGAGCAGTATGTGAAAGACATACGGGTGAGGAATTTTGACAGTTATATATGCCAGTAGCCCCCGAGACTTAAAATAGTTAGAATAACTGATTTAAGGATCATTTGTTATGCAGGATCTTACGGAGAAGAATACCCACCTGTCCCAGGAGCTTCAAGAGTGCAAGGCCCAACTTGAGGCCGCACTAGCCGCCGCTGGGGGAGCCACAGAGACCCCCTCTGGTAATACATACTTCGAAAGATAAGTAGTTTGTGAAGTGCGGCATGTGTATAAGTCTGACAATAATATTGCAGATGGCGCCGGACTAGATCCGGACAAGCAACAGCTACTGCGCCAGCTGAAGGCCGGCGAGAAGGTGCTTACGAGGGTGCGGCAAGAGAAGAATAAGCTCCAAGATGCCAACACCCATCTGGGCGAGGAGCTAAAAGATGTGCGGGCCCAGCTATCGGACTCCGTGAAGGAGAATCGGCGGCTTCGCCGCGGCATTTATAGTAAGTGCTTGAGCGAACTTTTTGAAAAGAAGAGTTCGGTGAGGAAGTCGATTTGACAGAAATATGTCTGCAGGCGTGCTCACAGGTCGTCCTGCGGAGGAAATGTCTGGTTCAACGAGTGACCAACTTCCCGAGCTGCTGCAACTGCACGAACGAGTTCGGCAGGTGATGAGTGGAGTCGCCCAGGCCTTGTGGCCGTCCATGTCCCTACCCGAAGGTCTTGGAGAGCTTGTGGAGAAGCTTCAGGGAGCACGGCGGCGCTTCCGGTTGTGGAAGATATCGGCCTGCCGTCAAGGCGCCAGGGAGGCCTGGGCCATGGTGAAGACACGGTACGCGAAGGCTGACCCGAACCACATGGCCGAGGTCGGACCTGTGGGGCCCGATGGGAAGGAGATCCCTGTGAGCTTAGTGTACGACCAAGTAGAGTTGGCCGCAAAGTATTCACAGCGGGACTGTAAACTAGACAGTTTATTAGATGGTATCGAAGAGGAATACTGTCAGTCAGCTTGACTGTGTAATTTTAAAATGACATTGAAAATGCCTTCTAGCCGGATTGTAGATCATTTGTCTTTGCGGACCTTTTCGCTTCAACCTCGGGAGCCGACAGTCCGGAGTGTGTCCGAATACCCTCACGGTTATGTAAGAAACCGGGGCATGCATGGAGACCAGGCATAGGGGTCATTAGTGCTTTATCAAACAAGTGCCCAACTAGTTATGTTATATTACATGGTTAGTAAGAAACATCTTCCAGGGAGAATAGTTCCGTTAGGGGTTCCTTTCCCTGGGAGGCATGCCCTAAAGTGCATGTCCGGACTGCGAAAAAAGCAGGAAAGCATCTGGGGGCAGATAAATAAATAGGTAAGAAATCATCTTTCAATTCACCGACCGAATATTCCCTTAAGAATGCTAGCTTTCGGCTTCACCCAGTCTGAGGTACACATTCGGCTGACCCGGCAGTAACAATCGCAGAGGTGCTCCCTTTACCTCCTAGCCGAACAATCGGGAACGTAGGGGTAAGCACAGGAGCCAGGCAACCCAGCTTGGCCAAAACTCAAGTCATATTGATGCATATAATGGTGAATAAAAGGTACATGCGGAAGTGTGACACATGTGTTGGGTATAAAGCCCGTACAAATAAGCTTCTGTTAAAGAAGCCCCAGGTATAATGAGTGTGAATAGCACGTCAAGTGTGTGCGAACAATGTGCAGACGAGCCACCGAAGACCCGTGAGAGAAGGAAAAAAGGGGGAAAAAGAGAGGGGGGAAATAAAAGACAGTTAAAGTATAAAATATAGACGGGAGAGGGAGACGAACTCGGAGTCCGGCGCTAGGCGTAGAATCTACGGAGACGGGCTGCGTTCCATGGATTTGGCTCGAGTCGGTTATCCGATGCAATTTGCAGATGGTACGCTCCGCCGGTCAGGACCTGGTCGATGATGAAGGGACCTTCCCATTTGGGCTTGAGCTTGTCCTTTTTCTTGTCCGGCAGGCGTAGAACTAGTTCGCCAACATTATAAGTTTTGGCCCGTACTTCTCTGCTTTGATATCTTCGAGCCTGCTATTGATAGAATGCGGAACGAGCTTTTGCCACGTCACGCTCCTCTTCTAAGGCGTCCAAACTGTCCTGCCAATCCAACTCGGCTTCTCTTTCCTCGTACATGCGCACGCGAGGTGAGTCGTGAATTATGTCGCAGGGCAGAACTGCCTCTGCGCCGTATACCATAAAAAATGGTGTGAATCCGGTAGTGCGGTTCGGCGTGGTCCGCAGCCCCCAGAGTACAGAGTCGAGCTCCTCTACCCAGTGCATGTTAGATTCCTTAAGGGACCGCACTAGTCTGGGTTTGATGCCGCTCATGATTAGACCATTTGCTCGTCGACTTGACCGTTAGTTTGAGGGTGATAGACTGAAGCGTAGTCGAGCTTGATGCCCATGTTTTTGCACTAGAGTTTGACCTTGTCGGCCGTGAAGTTTGTGCCGTTATCAGTGATGATGCTATGGGGGACGCTGTAACGGTGTACTACCCCAGATATGAAGTCTATCACAGGTCCGGATTCGGCCGTTTTAACTGGCTTGGCCTCTATCCATTTGGTGAATTTGTCCACCATGACCAATAGGTATTTTTGCTTGTGGGTGCCCCCTTTAAGGGGTCCAACCATGTCAAGCCCCCAGACCGCGAACGGCCAGGTGATGGGTATAGTTTTGAGGGCGGTGGGTGGCATGTGGCTTTGATTAGCAAAGAGCTGGCAACCGACGCATCATTGGACTAAGTCCTGAGCATCTGCCCGGGCCGTCGGCCAATAAAATCCTGTACGAAAGGCCTTGCCTACAAGGGCCCGGGCTGCGGTGTGGTGCCCGCCGAGTCCAATGTGAATTTCACCCAGAAGATTTCGCCCTTCCTCTTCGGAGATGCACCTTTGAAGGACTCCGGTTGTGCTTTTCTTATAAAGGTCTCCCTCATGGACCTTGTAGGCTTTAGATTGCCGCACTATGCAGCGGGCCTCGTTTTGGTCTTCGGGAAGTTCCTGCCTGATTAAGTAGGCTAGGAATGGTTCCGTCCACGGGGCAATGACTGCCATTATTTCGTGGGCTGAAGGTGTTATTCATTGGCAGAGCCACCGATTGTGTCAGAGTGTTCGGTGTTGGGCGGTGTGGTTGGTTCCGGGTTGTTGTTTCCGGACTCCCCTTCCTATAATACGGATGGCTTGAAAAGCCACTCCAAGAAGATGTTGGGAGGGACGGCGTCGTGCTTTGCGCCGATGCGTGCCAACACGTCGGCCGCCTGGTTATTATCTCGGGCTATATGGTGGAATTCAAGTCCTTCGAACCGAGCAGACATTTTTAAGACGGCGTTATGGTAGGCTGCCATTTTCGGATCCTTGGCATCAAAGTCTCCATTTATTTGGGATATTGCGAGGTTTGAATCCCCGCGGACCTCTAGGCATTGAATGCCAATGGAGATTGCCATCCGGAGACCATGTAGAAGGGCCTCGTATTCGGCTGCATTGTTGGAGTCCGTGTACATTATCTGGAGTACGTATTGGACTGTGTCTCCGGTTGGGGACGTCAGGACGACACCAGCCCCCAGGCCGGCCAACATTTTGGAGCCGTCAAAGTGCATGATCCAATTGGAGTATGCGCCGTACTCTTTGGGGAGTTCGGCTTCGGTCCATTCAGCGATGAAGTCGGCCAAAACTTGCGACTTGATAGCTCGCCGTGGTTTGTAGGTTATGTCGAATGGTAGGAGCTCAATGGCCCATTTTGCAATCCTGCCACTCGCGTCGCGGTTGTTTATAATGTCGTTAAGAGGTACTTCGGAGGCTACTGTTATCGAACACTCTTGAAAGTAGTGTCGCAGCTTCCGGGATGCCATGAACACCACGTACGCTATCTTTTGATAATGTGGATACTGGGACTTGCATGGAGTTAGAACAGTGGACACGTAGTAAACAGGCTTTTTGAAGGGGGAACTTGTGTCCGTCCGTTTCTCGTTCGACGACGAGCACCGCGCTTACACCTTGATGTGTTGCCGCGATATATAATAACATTGGTTCGCCCAGGTTGGGCACGGCCAGGACCGGATTTGTTGCCAATATGCCTTTGATTTCTTCGAGTCCGGCAGTGGCGGCATCCGTCCACTCGAAGTGTTCGGTGCGCCGGAGGAGGCGATAAATGGGTAATGCCTTTTCTCCCAAGCGGGAGATGAAGCGGCTTAGAGCCGCCACGCATCCGGTCAACTTTTGTATTTTCTTGAGGTCTTTTGGGATATCCAATTGTGACAGAGCTTGGATCTTGGCTGGGTTTGCTTCAATTCCTCTACCGGATACAATGAAGCCCAAGAGCTTTCCGGCTGGTACACCGAAAACGCATTTTTCCGGGTTGAGCTTAATGTCATATGCTCGGAGGTTGTCAAATGTTAGCCTCAAATCTTCTACTAGAGTTTCGACGCGTTTAGACTTGATGACCACATTGTCTACGTATGCCTCCACTGTTTTGCCGATCTGGGTTGCCAGACATGTCTGAATCATGCGCTGATATGTTGCGCCGGCGTTTTTGAGCCCGAAGGGCGTTCTGTTGAAGCAGAATGGTCCGTATGGAGTAATGAATGCCGTTGCGGCTTGGTCTGGCTCCGCCATCTTGATTTGATGGTAGCCGGAGTATGCGTCGAGGAAGCACAATGAATCGTGCCCTGCTGTAGTGTCGATAATTTGGTCGATGCGGGGAAGGGGGAAAGGATCCTTTGGACAAGCCTTGTTAAAGTCCTTGAAATCGACACACAGGCGCCAGGATTTGTCCTTCTTTGGTACCATTACCAGGTTTGCTAGCCAGTCCGGATGTTTTATGTCTCTGATGAATCCGGCTTCTAATAGTTTGGCTAGCTCCTCTCCCATTGCCTGTCTTTTGGGTTCGGAAAATCGCCGAAGAGCCTGTTTGACTGGCTTAAATCATTTTAGGATATTTAGGTTGTGTTCTGCCAACCGGCGTGGGATTCCTGGCATGTCTGAAGGGTGCCAGGCAAAGATGTCCCAATTTTCTCAAAGGAATTCTCGTAGTGCAGCGTCTACGTCAGGGTTTAATTGTGCCCCAATGGAGGCCGTCTTTGTAGGGTCCGTTGGATGGACTTGGAATTTGAATATTTCGTCCGCTGGCATAAAAGAGGTGGACTTGGATCTCTTATCGAGTATCACTTCGTCCATGTTCACCATGGAGCGCGGTGCAATGAGTTCCTCGGCCGCTAGGGCTTCGGATAGTGCCTCTAGGGCTAGTGCGGCTGTCTTGTTTTCGGCGCAGAGTGCTATGTCCGGATCACTAGCAAGAGTGATAATTTCGTTGGGCCTGGGCATTTTGAGCTTCATGTACCCGTAATGGGGTATAGCTTGAAAAATTGTGAATGCCTCTCGCCCTAATAAAGCGTGATATCCGCTGCTAAATGGGGCCACTTGGAACGTGACCTCCTCGGACCTGTAATTGTCCGGCGAGCCGAACACCACATCCAGTGTAATTTTTCCTGTGCAGCGTGCTTCCCGACTTGGGATTATTCCTCTAAAGGTTGTGCTGCTTCGCTCAATGCGGCTCCAGTCTATTTCCATTTTTCGAAGGGTTTCCTCATAGATGAGGTTTAATCCGCTGCCACCATCCATGAGTACCTTAGTAAGGCGAAAGCCGTCCACTATTGGACTGAGGACCAATGCAACTGGTGCTCGGGCTGTTCGGAATTTAGGTTCGTCACTGGCGTTAAAGGTAATAGCCGTGTCGCTCCATGGATTTATTGTTGCTACTTGGTAGACTTCGCGAGGCTGCGGAGTGTTCGTTTCCGCATATTATTTGATGCGGAAGTCTCGAAGACTGTTAATACCGTACTAGTATTGATGGGCTGGTTCTCTGGGGCTAGAAGCTCCTCGCCACTTTTGGCCACCAGCCGTAGTATCCAACATGCTCGAAGGCTATGCGTTGGAGTGGCGCCCTCTGTACTATGGATTTTGCAGGGTCCGCTGAGCCATCCCTCCAGTACGGTTCCGTGCCCTTTAGGGGTTTTTTGCTTTTTGCTTTTTAACCTAGGTGCTTGAGTATGATGCACCCTTTTATTTCGGAGTAGGGTTGTGTTCGGAGCCGGATTGTCCCAAAATTTGGTTTCAGTTTTCCAGGTACTCTCCATCGCACAGTACTTTCGTACTATGGACGCCAAGTCAGCGAAGCGTGTAATTTCACGATGACTTATGGTGTTCATGATTCCCTTGTCCGTGCAATTGTTGCAGAAGATTGAGATTGCGCTTTCCTCACGGCAGTCCTTTATCCTGTCCATAACCAGGAGGAATCTGGCCCAGTAATGATGAACTGTTTCAGCGGGCTCTTGCCGGATTCGAGATAGATCGCTTGTGTTCGGGTGGGCGGGTGGAATTAAATTCGGAACCCCGTCCAATCTAAGACTCAAGGGCCGAAAAGTTTCTGAACTTGGAAGCTTGGGTTGTTGGATATTGTCCGACAAATCTGGCCCGCTGCCTGACTTTAGGTTCAGTGCTTGGTTGGCGTTCGTCCCTCCGTGGGAATCCTGCATGGAGGGGTTGGGAATTCAGACATAGCTTGTCCTTAATGTAGGAGAAGAGTCGATGTGCTGTTCCTCCACCACAGCAACATGGTGGGAAGCCTGAGGAGAGTTGATCTCTCTCAGATCGGTTTTAAGCCCAATCTGATCGTAGTCTGTAGCGACTCCCAGGGCGGCGATGCGATCCAAGAGCTCGTTTAAGGAGGAGAGCTCCATCAGATCTAGCTTCTCGGCAAATTCCGAGTTGATGTGGAGATCGCTTTTGATGACCCGAGAGGTCATCGTCGGCGAGGCGGCCGAATAGGCGGTCATAAGAAAACCGCCTAGCCGGATAGTTTGGCTGATGGCCGAAGCTCCTTTGGCAATGGTGCCGTCTTTAAAGACGGGGCGAGGCATGCTTCCTGATTGCGACGGCACAGAGGAACTCCCAATGAAAGCACCAATGTCGGTGTCAAAACCGGCGGATCTCGGGTAGGGGGTCCCGAACTGTGTGTCTAGGTGGATGGTAACAGGAGACAAGGGACACGATGTTTTACCCAGGTTCGGGCCCTCTCGATGGAGGTAAAACCCTACTCCTGCTTGATTGATATTGATGATATGGGTAGTACAAGAGTAGATCTACCACGAGATCAAGGAGGCTAGACCCTAGAAGCTAGCCTATGGTATGATTGTTGTTCGTCCTATGGACTAAAACCCTCCGGTTTATATAGACACCGGAGAGGGCCAGGGTTACACAGAGTCGGTTACACTGGTAGGAGATCTACATATCCATATTGCCAAGCTTGCCTTCCACGCCAAGGAAAGTCCCATCCGGACACGGGACGAAGTCTTCAATCTTGTATCTTCATAGTCTTGGAGTCCGGCCAATGATGATAGTTCGGCTATCCGGACACCCCCTAGTCCAGGATTCCCTCAGCCAGCATCAACGGCGCCGCTCTAAATCCTGCCACAGCAAGAATGGAGATTCCGGCACGGGAGATAATAACACCCCGGACAGTGCCGAAGACAACCCCCTCCAGCAGGATTCAGCGCAGGAGGATGGAGAAGCCAACCCTCATGAGAGAGCGGCAGACAGAGAGGTAGAGGACGATAATCATATGCCTCCCTCCGAAGACGAGGCAAGCCTCGACGACGACAAATTTGTCGTGCCCGAGGATCCCGTCGAACAAGAGCGTTTCAAACGCAGGCTTATGGCCACGGCAAACAGCCTCAAGAAAAAGCAGCAACAGCTTAGAGCTGACCAAGACTTGCTAGCCGACAGATGGACTGAAGTCCCTGCGGCTGAAGAGTATGAACTCGAACGCCCCTCCAAGAGCTACCCAAAATGCAGGCTGCTACCCCAATTAGAGGAGGAAGCACCCAAACCTATATCACCAGCGCACAATGCGGCCGACCGGCCACCTCGTGGCCATGACAGAGAGGCCTTTAGGCCCTCCACTAAGGCCGCACCCCGGCGTCGCTCGAAAAGAACAAAGCCACGGGGGAATGCGCCAGACTTGGGAGACATATTGGAGGAAAAGGCAAGACAAACAAGATCGATCTACGGATCGCATGGGCGCCCCACGATACGTGATGACAACCGTCACGCGGATATAGCAATTCCGGCCGGGCCGAACACAGTGGACAAAGCTCGTTTGAGCCGCGTCGTGATATAGACCAATACAGAGGCGCCGCACACCCACTATGCTTCACAGACGAAGTAATGGATCATCAAATCCCCGAGGTTTTCAAACCCGTAAACATTTAATCATACAATGGCACAACAGATCCTGCGGTTTGGATCGAGGACTATCTCCTTCATATCCACATGGCCCGCGGTGATGATCTACACGCCATCAAATACCTCCCACTCAAGCTTAAAGGACCAGCTCGGCATTGGCTCAACAGCTTGCCAGCAGAATCAATTGGGTGTTGGGAAGACCTGGAAGCCGCATTCCTTGATAACTTCTAGGGCACATATGTGCGACCACTAGACGCCGATGACCTAAGCCACATAATCCAGCAGCCAGATGAATCGGCCAGACAATTCTGGACACGGTTCTTAACCAAGAAAAATCAAATCGTCGACTGTCCAGATGCAGAGGCCCTTGCAGCCTTCAAACATAACATCCGCGATGAGTGGCTTGCCCGGCACCTAGGACAGGAAAAGCCGAAATCCATGGCAACCCTCACATCACTCATGACCCGCTTCTGTGCGGGAGAGGACAGCTGGCTAGATCGCCGTAACAACCTGACCAAGAGCCCTGGTAATTCGGATACCAAGGACACCAACGGCAGGTCGCGTTGCAACAAGCACAAGCGCCGCATTAATGGCGACACTACTGAGGATACGGCAGTCAATGCCGGATTCAGAGGCTCTAAACCCGGTCAACGGAAAAATCCATTCAAAAGAAATACTTCGGGCCCGTCCAATTTGGACCGAATACTCGATCGCTCGTGCCAGATACACGGCACCCCCGAAAAGCCAGCCAATCACACCAACAGGGATTGTTGGGTGTTCAAGCAGGCAGGCAAGTTAATTGCCGAAAACAATGACAAGGGGCTACATAGCGATGACGAGGAAGAGACTCGGCCGCCGAACAATAGAGGACAGAAGGGTTTCCCCCCACAAGTGTGGACGGTGAACATGATATACGCAACCCACATACCCAAATGGGAGCGGAAGCGTGCACTCAGGGACGTATATGAGATGGAGCCAGTCGCCCCAAAGTTCAATCCGTGGTCCTCCTGCCCGATCACTTTTGATCGAAGGGACCACCCCACTAGCATCCGCCATGGCGGATTTGCCGCATTGGTTCTAGACCCAATCGTCGACGGATTTCACCTCACTAGAGTCCTGATGGACGGCGGCAACAACCTGAACCTGTTTTATCAGGATACAGTGCGCAAGATGGGCATAGACCCCTCAAGGATTAAATCCACAAAGACGACCTTCAAAGGTGTCATACCAGGTGTAGAGGCCAACTGTACAGGCTCAGTCACACTTGAAGTGGTCTTCGGATCCCCGGATAACTTCCAAAGTGAAGAGTTAATCTTCGACATAGTCCCGTTCCGCAGCGGCTATCATGGACTGCTCGGACGAACCACATTTGCAAAGTTCAATGCGCCGCACTACGCATACCTCAAGCTCAAGATGCCAGGCCCTTGAGGAGTCATTACGGTCAACGGAAACACCGAACGCTCTCTCCGAACGGAGGAGCATACAGCGGCTCTCGCGGCGGAAGTACAAAGCAGCCTCTTAAGGCAATTCTCGACTCTGGCTGTTAAGCGGCCGGACACCGTCAAGCGCGCCCGGAGTAACCTACAACAAGACCACCTGGCACGTTCCGAGCACGTGTAGCAACGCGGCCCCAACCCCAGCCCTCGCGAAATCGCAAGACCAGTACTACGCGTACATAACTACGCTCTGGGGATACCATGGGCATAGGGGTAGGGGCACGACCATGGCATGCCCGGAGAGCGGCTCAACCGCACCAGGGGCTCCCAATTGTGTCATTCTTTTTTTCCCTTATTCACAGGACTCCGTTTTCCAGAAGCCCTGTCCGGCAGTAGACTTGCCGAACTCACGATGCAACAGCCAGGGAAGCAGAAAAGCTACGTCGAGTATCCAGGTGGTCTCTATTATGAGCATTATACCTGTTTTGCATACCATCCCGCAGCCTACCCCTGGAGGGGGACATGTTAAATAGTCCCATCCCTTGCTTATCGCACTATTTGTATCGTTCTGCTTTCATTGCAGTATTTTTTGAATAAACGATGCATCGCTTTTTGCCTATTATTGCATTCCTTTTTTTATCTATACATGTTCACTTATGACATGTTGCACCCGTACGCTTTGGTACGGCCAAATACACCAGGGGCTTAAGTTCCCCAAAATATGGTGTGATAAGTCCGAACACTTTCACAAGTGCGGCACCCCAAACTTATAGCATTATATGCATCGGCTCTGAATCATGTCTTGGGTCAATAGTTGGGTTTGCCCGGCTCCCATGTTTTGGTACCTTATGTTCCGTTATATCGGCTAAGGTAGTGCTGGGAGAACCACTGCGATTGTGCCCCGGTTGAGCTGGGTTGAGCACCTCAGTGGAGAAAGCTAAAACTGACCGTCATGATAGGGCGAGAGCCGGTCGCCATTTGAGAGGTTTTTTCGAGTCCCTAAAGACTTATGCCGCTTAGAGCGAGGAGCCGGCTTTGTCTGGCCCAGGCGTGGATAGCGCCCCGAATTCGGTCTTCCGAACACTAGGGGCTTCGCCGAAATTTAAAATTATAGAATTCTATGGCTAAGTGGGAGTGTTCAAGCATTATAAGTCCGGTTGCCTCATTCGTTGTGTTGAGCGCCTCCCTCGAAGGACCCAAAAATGGGAAAAAGAGAGCTCAAGTTTATCCCGAACACCCCAGCACTCGTGGCATGGGGGCTGAAGCCAACGACTTGCCATCTCTCAAATTTGATAAACGGCCACACAAAAGGTAATATTTTAAATTAACAAGCGTTGCTTAGTGCATATGAACAAGTTTTCAGCGCACAGGATAACAAAATGCGAGTCTACTAAAAAATTACATCTTTGGAGCATTCACCCGCTATAAGGCGGGCACCCTTCAGGACACCCTTATAGTACATCTCGGGCGTGCGATACTCCTTGCCCGGCGGTGGCGCGTCCGTCACAAGCTTCTCAGCGTCCATCTTGCCCCAGTGCACTTTAGCACGGGCAAGGGCCCGACGGGCACCTTCAATGCAGACGGAGTGCTTGATAACTTCAACCCATGGACAGGCGTCCACCAGCCGCCACACTAGACCGAAGTAGCTCCTAGGCATGGCTTCTTTAGGCCACAGCCGAACTATGAGGCCCTTCATGGCCTGTTCGGCCACCTTGTGGAGCTCGACCAGCTGCTTCAGCTGGTCGCTCAGGGGCACCGGATGTCCGGCCTCAGCATACTGAGACCAGAATACCTTCTCCATCGAGCTCCCTTCCTCGGCCCAGTAGAATGCGGCAGCATCGGACACACTGCGGGGCAGATCTGCGAATGCTCCTGGAGAGCTCCGGATTCGGGTAAGTAACAAGTAATTCACTTTCACGTGCTTGCTTTGCATGAAGAATGCCTTACCCGCCGCTATCTTCTTTATCGCCTCAATTTCCTAGAGGGCTTTTTGGGCTTCGGCCTTGGCGGCTTTGGCACTCTCAAGAGCCGAGGCGAGCTCGGACTCTCGAGTCTTCGAGTCACGCTCCAAACTCTCGTGTTTATCCACGAGAGCCTGGAGCTCTTGCCGCACCTCCGCCACCCGCGCCTCCTGCTTCTCTCGCTCGGTGCATTCCGTGGCCGCATTGCGTTCGGCCTCGGACACTGCTTCCTTCAGGGTCGCCACCTCGTTCATGGCCCCTGCAATTATCACGTTATTCCTGTCATTTTTTGCAACCAAATCCTTTTCTATAAGGTATTACTTTAATAAGGTATTACTTATCTTCCTTATCCTCGAGCTGCTTCTTGGCACGGCCGAGCTCGTTCTCGAACCGCTCAAGGCTCTGCTTCAATGCATTGACCTCCACAGTCAGTGCGGCAGAGATCAGCAGCGCAGCCTGCGTTCCCATATTGACATACTTGTGTTAGACTCCTGCGTATATCTTTTTAGATCCTCAGTTCGGCTTTTCTTTCCGAACACCAAACTGAGCATCAGGGGCTACTGTCTATGCGGTACTATTTTACATATCTTAATTACATACCTCAAAGCCTGTTAGAAGGCCGGTACAGGCTTCAGTCAGTCCGCTCTTGGCGGACCGAACTTTCTGGATCACCGCACTCATAACAGTGCGGTGCTCCTCATCGATGGAGGCGCCGTTGAGCGCTTCCAGCAAGTTATCCAGTGCCTCCGGTTGGACGGAGGCCACCGGCATCACAGTCTTGCCCTTCTCACGAAGGGGCCGCCTGCCGGACTCTGAACCACTAAGGGTTCCGGTGCGGAGTACAGCACAGGTCCGGACTCAGAACCCTTTGGGGGTTCATCCCCCTCGTGCCCAAAGTCCGGGAGGTTGCCTTGCGGCACCTCCAGGACCTCCTCCTCCTCCTGGCCAGGCCCCTTTTGGTACCCTACCTCGGCGTTGTCAGCAGCGCGAGGAGAGGAGGCGGCCGGAAGTGAAGTACTATTCACGTCCGACGGAGCCAGGGAGCCACTTGTCGAAATATCAAGCCCGTTCCTGGGCGGGCTGCAGGGTTGTATTCGGCGTCATGAGATTCTATGCGACAAACGAAATGCCTTGAATTATTCTGGTGTCCGGACACTTACGATGTCGCCAGGGGCTTAGTCCTTGGTGGCCACTCCTCTTCATCGTCTTCAGCGTTGGTGGAGTAGTCTGGGGGGAGGGTCCTCCCCTTCTTGGACCCATCGGCCTCCCCCGTTGGGGAAGCCTTCCTTTTCTTCTCTCCCCCCGCTGGGGGAGAGGCCTCTTTTTTCTCCTCCTCTTCTTCGCGGGAGGAGTCCGCCTCGGAGTCATCGGATGATGAGTCCGATAACACCTGGCGTCGGGAACTCCTCTGAGTTCCCATGGCCTTCTTCTTGGCCTTCTTCTCCGGCACCACGTAAGGCGCCAGAGCCAGCAGCCCCGTTAATTGGGCGTCTGCTGGGTCTTCTGACAAGGGAGCCGGACAGTTAACCTGCCCGGACGTCTTTTGCCAGGCCTGTCAAAGGTAGGGGAGTTTTAGATCCTGCATAGAGTCAAACTATGAAAAACAAGTGTCCCGTAAATGGTAAAATAGCTTACCTCGCTGGCTGGACGCTGCAAGCTGAATCCGCGATCTTCGGTAGCGGATGCGGGAGCCTCGGCACCCTTGAACAGCACCTTCCAGGCATCTTCGTACGTAGTGTCAAAAAGCCTGCTCAAGGTTTGGTGTTGTGCCGGATCAAACTCCCACAATTTGAAAGCCCGTTGTTGGCACTGAAGGAAATATGCCCTAGAGGCAATAATAAAGTTATTATTTATTTCCTTATTTCATGATAAATGTTTATTATTCATGCTAGAATTGTATTAACTGGAAACATAATACATGTGTGAATACATAGACAAACATAGTGTCACTAGTATGCCTCTACTTGACTAGCTCATTAATCAAAGATGGTTAAGTTTCCTAACCATAGATATGAGTTGTCATTTGATTAACGGGATCACATCATTAGAAGAATGATGTGATTGACTTGACCCATTCCATTAGCTTAGCACTTGATCGTTTAGTATGTTGTTATTGCTTTCTTCATGACTTATACATGTTCCTATGACTATGAGATTATGCAACTCCCGTTTACCGGAGGAACACTTTGTGTGCTACCAAACGTCACAACGTAACTGGGTGATTATAAAGGAGCTCTACAGGTGTCTCCGAAGGTACATGTTGGGTTGGCGTATTTCGAGATTAGGATTTGTCACTCCGATTGTCGGAGAGGTATCTTTGGGCCCTCTCGGTAATGCACATCACTATAAGCCTTGCAAGCAATGTAGCTAATGAGTTAGTTATGGAATGATGCATTATGTAACGAGTAAAGAGACTTGCCGGTAACGAGATTGAACTAGGTATTGGACACCGACGATCGAATCTCAGGCAAGTAACATACCGATGACAAAGGGAACAACGTATGTTGTTATGCGGTCTGACCGATAAAGATCTTCGTAGAATATGTGGGAGCCAATATGAGCATCCAGGTTCCGTTATTGGTTATTGACCGGAGACGTGTCTCGGTCAGGTCTACATAGTTCTCGAACCCGTAGGGTCCGCACGCTTAAGGTTTCGATGATAGTTATATTATGAGTTTATGAGTTTTGATGTACCGAAGGAGTTCGGAGTCCCTGATGAGATCGGGGACATGACGAGGAGTCTCGAAATGGTCGAGATGTAAAGATCGATATATTGGACGACTATATTCAGAATTCGGAAAGGTTCCGAGTGATTCGGGTATTTTTCGGAGTACCGGAGAGTTACGGGAATTCGCCGGGGAGTATATGGGCCTTATTGGGCCATACGGGAATAGAGGAGAGAGGCCAAAAGGAAGGTGGCCTGCGCCCCCCCCCCCCTCTAGTCCGAATTGGACAAGGGGCGCAGCCCCTATTTCCTTCTTCCTCTCCCCCTCTTTCCCCTTCTCCTACTCCAACAAGGAAGGAGGGAGTCCTACTCCCGGTGGGAGTAGGACTCCCCTTGGCGCGCCCCCTCCTAGGCCGGCCGCCCCCTCCCCCTTGATCCTTTATATACGGGGGCAGGGGGCACCTCTAGACATAACAACAATTGATCCCTTGGATCTCTTAGCCGTGTGCGGTGCCCCCCTCCATGATAATCCACCTCGATAATATCGTAGCGGTGCTTAGGCGAAGCCCTGCATCGGTAGAACATCAAGATCGTCACCACGCCGTCGTGCTGACGGAACTCTCCCTCGACACTCGGCTGGATCGGAGTTCGAGGGACGTCATCGAGCTGAACGTGTGCTAGAACTCGGAGGTGCCGTAGTTTCGGTGCTTGATCGGTCGGGCCGTGAAGACGTACGACTACATTAACCGCGTTGTCATAACGCTTCCGCTTTCGGTCTACGAGGGTACGTGGACATACTCTCCCCTCTCGTTGCTATGCATCACCATGATCTTGCGTGTGCGTAGGAATTTTTTTGAAATTACTATGTTCCCCAACAGGCATGGGAGGATCCGGCGGATGAGCATGACCTGGACTGCGTTGACGAGCTTGATCATCTCATTCACAAGGTTTTGGACGCAGGTTTGGAGTCCGGTCAGCTCTTCCAAATCACCCCATGTCAGGACCTTCTCTTTCCAGGAGGTGAGCCGTGTGGGGACGCCAGATCTGAATTCGGGGGCCGCTGCCCATTCAGGGTCACGCGGCTCGGTGATGTAGAACCACCCCGATTGCCACCCTTTGATGGTTTCCACGAAGGCGCCCTCGGGCCATGTGACGTTGGGCATCTTGCCCACCATGGAGCCTCCGCACTCCGCCTGCTGGCCGCCCACTACCTTCGGCTTGACATTGAAGGTCTTCAGCCATAAGCCGAAGTGGGGTGTGATGTGGAGGAAGGCCTCGCACACAACGATAAACGCTGAGATGTTGAGGATGAAATTTGGGGCCAGATCGTGGAAATCCAGGCCGTAGTAGGACATGAGCCCCCAGACAAATGGGTGGAGTGGGAAGCCCAGTCCGCAGAGGAAATTGGGAAGGAACACCACCCTCTCATGGGGCCTAGGGGTGGGGACGAGCTGTGTCGTGGTTCTAAGTCTGACAGTAAGAGAGGGGTAGGAGAACGGAGCATGATCTATCGAGATGCATATGGGTGACACGGTGGTTTTAGCGAGTTCGGGCCTCTCACGGTGGAGATAACAACCCTACGTCTCGTGCTCCGGAGAGGCTTTGTTTTATCTGAGTATATATCCGGAGATTACAATATGTGTGTGAGAGAGAGGAACGGATCCCCATGCCTGAGCCAAGTCCTGAGACTAATGGTCAAAAGAGAGAAAGGTGGAAGAAGAAGCCCCCTTGTCTAGTGGTGGGGGGTGACTTATATAGAGTGCGCCACCCCCTCACCTCCTATGTTACAAAGTGGGGTATGAATGCCATAATGCCAGCCCGCCATTAAGCCCTCACTATTAGAAAGATGTCGACTGCCTTGCTGCCTGCTGGTCTTCGTATATCCGAGTGAGTCGTACGGTCGAGTGGTGAACCGTCATCCGAGTGGATGATATGTTGCTTGGTCGAGTGGATAGTATGTTGCTTGTCCGAGTGGATAGTGTGTCTGTATGAAATTGACTTGGACCCACATGTTGTGTGGACCCCATGCTTCATGATATTTCGACCCTTCGTGGGCCTACCTGTTATGTATATCCCCAACAAGCTGCCCCTCGTCTGGAAGCCGGTGCGCAATGTCGTTGTGCAGGTATCCGACTTTCCTCAACCTTTTGATGTGCCCCTCCGTGACGGAGGAGGCCATCCACTTGCCTCCCGCTCCGGACATGGCTGGGGAAGGTCGAGGCGAGATGTGCGGACTTGGGCACTAGAGCTCGAGTGCGCGGAGATGGATAAGCAAAGGAGGAAGAAGGCGTAGGTAAAAAGGTGGATCCTTATCCCCTTATATGGACGGACGAAAACTATGCGTCCCCACCAGCCTGGTAAAACTCGCTTATCTCCCAAGCGCCGTAATCAATGGCGCGGTTGGGTTACCCCTCCAGGCCCTGACATGTCGCATGCCAAGCATGGCCCGTTTAGCCCTTGTCGTGCATGCGTGCTACGCGGCCGGCCCAGCTAGCACTACCCGTACCCCTCAAAAATAAAAAAAGCTAGCACGACCCTTTCAGCCAATTTTGTGCTAGAGGTAGAGTTGCTTTCACACGCGAACCAACCTGTGGTTGGATGGTTAGATGGACAGTGGTATCCCGGCCCACCAGGGTACAAATCGTGGTGCTTGCATTTACCCTGGATTTATTTCAGGATTTCCGGTGACACAGACGTTCCCGTCGACTACGAGGCGCCTACGGTGACTTCATAAAATTTCAAGATGATATGCCGGCTCAGTCTTTCGGAGGTGCTCATAGAGGTAGTATGTGCGGGTGTGCGTTCATAGGGGCGAGGGTATGCGTCAAATAAAAAAAAGGTTGCTTCCACACGGTCACTCCTCTCCGGAGCACCTCTTCCTCCTCCTCGGAAAAAAATACCCCAAATGCCGGCCTGAAGCCCCAAAACCCCCAAACCCTCCTCCTCCTCCTTGACGGCCGTTGTGCGGCGGCCACCATGGCTAGGCAGCCGCTCAGGTTCTACCCGCGACTGCTCCGAGCCGACTCCCCCGCCGCGGAGGACCCGGGCGTTCCCATGGACATGCGGCATGGGCTGGATCCGGACACGCTGGACCCCTACAAAAACATGGTGCTCAACTTCTTCTATTCCTACCTCCTGGAGTCGCCCGTCTCCACCGCCGCCTCCCTCTCCTGCACCACCGCGGAGGACGGCGACGGCGTCGACCGCGTCAGCCTTCTCCCCGACGATCTCCTCCGCCGCGTCGTCTCCCGCCTCCCCGCCAAGGACGGCGCGCGCACCGCCGTGCTCTCCTCGCGCTGGCACCACCTTTGGCGCTCCACCCCGCTCGTCCTCGTCGACACCCACCTCCTTCCCGCGGCATGCGCCGGGGCCCGGCCCGGCCGCGCCGGGGCCGTCTCTCGCGCCGTCACCGGCGCCGTCTCCGCAGCCCTCGAGGCGCACCAAGGGAACTTCACCTTCGTCAGCCTCACCTGCAGCTTCCTGGAACGCGCCGACCGCGGCGTGCTCGCGCGCTGGGTTCAGCTCCTCGCCACCAAAGGCGTCAGCGAGCTCGTCCTCGTCAACCGCCCGTGGCCCCTCCCCCGTGGCGTCTGCCTCCCAGTCGCGCTCTTCAGCTGCGCCTCTCTCACCCGTCTCTACCTCGGCGCCTGGCTGTTTCCGGACACCGCCACCCTCCCGCGCGGCGCTGCTTTCCCCAATCTGCGTGAGCTCGTCCTCGGCTGCGTCATGATGACGGACAAGGATCTCGACTTCGTGCTCGCCGCCAGCCCCGTGCTAGAGATCCTCGCGGTCGTTGGAAGCCAGACCCAACTGCACGCTCGTCTTGCCAGTCAGAGCCTACGGTGCGCGCAATTCTGCTTGTCCACTGTGGAGGAGGTCGCTGTGGTGGACGCCCCATGCCTTGAGCGTCTCTTCATCTGGTGCTGCTCAAGCCACGGCCTCGGCACGGCCAGGAGCAAAACAAGCATTAGAGTCAAGATTGGTCGTGCTCCACAGCTGCGTTTGCTGGGATACTTACGGCCAGGATGGCATGTGCTGGAGGTTGGCAACACCACCATCAAGGTGCAGCTCTATGTCTCTGTCAGCCCATTCCTGAGTTCCATTTGTTTGTTTTGATGATATGCATGCAAAAAGGCCTGTTTATGTGCTTGTCTGCCTATCGATCAGCAAATGTGAATGATGTGCGATCAGTTTTATGCTCATTTGGTCCCTTGCAGGCTAGTACACAGGTGAGCCCAAGGACGATTGTCCCCAGTGTCCAGATGTTAGCATTGAGCCTACATTTTGGAATCCGCAATGAAGTCAAGATGCTGCCTAGCTTCCTCAGGTGCTTTCCGAACGTCGAGGTTCTTCTTATTCAGGTAAAACTAACTTTTTCCTATCATTTACGGGATAGCAGCACATTGCTCCTGTATTATCTGTCATTGCATATAGCTCAACTATGGGTCGATATATGTTTGCAGTCCGAGGAAACTCATGAACCCACTGGTAACCTCCGCCTCAAGTTCTGGCAGGAGAATGGTATGATTGAGTGCGTCCGATCGCGCCTCAAAAGAATCGTTTTCCGTGAGTACCATGGGCATGAGAATGAGTTTGCCTTTCTCATGTTCATTGCTGAGAATGCAGAGGTGCTGGAGCGGATGGTGGTTGAGTTGAAGTTTGGAAGATATGCTGCGCCTGAAGAGATTGCTATCAAGATGAAAGCTCTGCAAGGTGCCAAATGGGCCAGTGGAGGCGATAAATTGCAACTCACCTTCAGCAAATTTCCTAGTGCTTGGAGCCTCTCGAAAGGATCTGACTTCTCATTTGATGACCCTTTTCTCTGCCTCTGCTATATGCCAACCTATTTCGAAATGCGAGATAGCTCTGGCCAGTTCAAGCCTCTGGGTTATCTTTAGGTTGCTGGAGTGTGCCTTATGAAGACTGGCCAGTGTTATTCTTCCACTAGCATTAGTATTTCCATCTGCTGCTTCTCTGAATTGAGATATTTCTCCTAAGTATGTGGGTTGAAGTAACAGAGAACTGAGATATATGAGCTTATGTATTGCCTTCTTGGGTACTAATTTGATGTTCCTTGTTAAATCTACTTGAGTAACAGTGTATCCAGAATTCCAGATTGATCATGCACAACTATCTATGGGCAAACTTGGGTTGAAGTCATAAACCCAACTTCGGCCACGTGAGTCAAGATCACGCTAGTGGTGTGTCTAGTACGGGCACTATTACAATCTGGGGAGTTGCATTGCATGTTTATGGTCTGTTTACTCTTCCTCAAAGTTACAGTGTTAGTTAGCTGATTTTAATCCCCCTTTTACCTCTTTGGCATGCTAGGCTTTTGACATACTGAAGCTGAATTGTTACTCATTCCCTATTTCATACTCCCTCCGTCCGAAAAAGCTTGACCCAAGCTTGTCCCTTCAAATGGATGTATCTAGCACATATCTAGCACCACCTCAAATGGATCTAGCAATTGGTGCTAGATACATCCATTTGAGGGACAAGTTTTTTGGACGGAGGGAGTACCTCTTTAAAGAAATATAAGATCATTTAGATCACTAAAGCTATGATGCACTAACACTAGTGTTGAAATATATTGCACGTCTTTCTTCATCAGTTCGGACTTTTGGATGAGTTGGCTGGAGCATGAATTCAATATGTAAGTGTTGAAATATATTGCACGCCTCCCTCCATCAGTTCGGACTTTTGGATGAGTTGGCTGGAGCATGAATTCAATATGGTATCCGAGCCAAGAGGTCCTAGACGTGAGGGGGGTGCCAATAAAAACGATTCTGCGGCCTACATCGATCCCATGTAAGGACTAAATAAGCCTAGACGTGAGGGGGAGTGCCCATTTTCCTTCATCAGTTCAGACTTTTGGATGAGTAATAGCATGCTCTTGCAGAAATGCTGATTTATCTAGAGAGTACACCAAAGAATGCTTTTAGATGGATAGCCACTTGAAGTTGTGCAAGTGCACAGTGTCATTCAAACACAGTAATGGAAAATACTCCCTCTGTATCAAAATATAAAACCTTTTTTTCTCTAGATTTAGACCCAAAAACACCTTATATTTTGATATGAGGGAATAGCTCAAAGTACACAAAATTCCTTGAAATAAGAAAACCATACATAGTTTGTAAAACGGTTTCTTCCAAAATATGTCTGTAGTTCTTGGCTATCTTGATTGCAATAGTTTGAAGTGCACATAACTCTAGGAATGATTGTTGACAGAACATGCATAAGTTCTTGGTTATCTTGGCTGCTCCTCTCACTGCAAAACAGCCTTGCACATTTGTCAATGTTTGCCATGATGTATACAATACAAAATTGCAATTCAATTTGAGTAACTATACTCCCTCTGTTCCTAAATACAAGTCTTTGTAGAGATTCCAATGCGGACTACATACGGAGCAAAATGAGCGAATCTACACTCTAAAATATGCCTATATACATTGGTATGTAGATTTTATTGAAATCTCTAAAAAGACTTATATTTAGGAACGGAGGGAGTATTATACTCAAAAGAGCAAGCAAATGCTACTAAAATGCATGATTCAAGAAGTCAATTCAACTAAAACCTGAAATGAGTTTGTGAAAATCAGATAAAATGCTTATTTTTTTAAAACTGACAATAAAATGCTTATTGGCCTTGGAGGCATGATGCATGAGGATAGAAGTTGTTCAGTTTGACAACATTTCTGAAGAAAGAATGTAGTCCGATGACAACCAAAATGATTGTGAGCATTCATCCAAGTGAGTTTTAAGGGGCATACCTTAACATCGTCACACGGACCTTTGGCTTCGCAATTTTTCTCGAAGTGATCACGTACAAGCTGTTTACATGAGGCACTGGTAAGATCTTTAAGGCAGTATAGAAGTATTTTTTCGAATAAAAGCAATAGCATGGAAATAAACTTATCATGACTTTCAAACAAGTCCACTTTACACCCTGTTCTACTGGAATAGAAAAATTGACTTGGGGGTGTCTCTTACCTGCAATATCTGGTTTATTGCTTTTGCAAGAGCAAGTTTCAGATCACGGGGATGCACAGTGCCACTGCCGTAATCCTCGCGGAGTTCTTCAATTCCTACGTAGGTCCGGCTTAAGACCAAACAAACAGATGTTACAGTTGAACACAGCTATCAAAATCGTGCCATATCATTGGATTCTTTCTTGACAGATATTGCGGTAGGCAGACGTTTGCAAGAGCTCTTTTATCGATTGCAGGCTTGCAGCAATAATATATTCTGCTAGTGTTTTTCTTTAGGGAAATATATTTTGGTTGTCTTTGGGGAAAAAAGTTACTACCTGTTACCGCCATCAGGTGGGACCACCTCGAACTCTCTAAACCAAGGGAGAACGATATGCTCTACGTACTCCAAGCATGGATTTCCTTGAGTAATCTTGGGAGGGCAGAAAGCCTTCTTTATCTTTTTTGTAACCTCAGACTGCAAAAAACATGTTGCTAATGAAATTATTGCCACGGAAGAAAAAAATTGCACACCATAACATTAGGCATGGACGTTCCCACTAATCAAGAGCTCAATATAGCAATGCTGGGAGGAAGTAAAGATGAGTTTTGTGAGAAAAACCTCAGTGTCTTCCATAAAAATAGCTGACAGTGGATCACTCTCTGACATTCTCTGCTGTCCTTCTTTGAAACCAGGTAGCACATCTATAATTAGTGTCAAGGAGAAACACATTTTGACAAACCAAGCTATATCTTACACCACATAGACATATACATTAATAAATCTGTGAATAACATCATCCTCGTCAAAAACTATATAGGATACGATGCAACAGAAATATTGGTTTATTTGCCCTTCCAATGTGCTCGCAGTATCCTCTAGCCATCATACTCACCTCTCGTTGATCCACGCCCATCTGGCATATGTCTGCCTACAAAAAGAAAATATAACTATCAAGATTCTGTATTAGTAGACCATGGCAGCTTTTACAATCGTTCCAAGCCATCCACTTTTGTGGATCCAAATTTCCATATCAATATATACTTGTGGTGAGTAAATCTAAGTGGTAAAAGGCAGTACTCTGTTTTTATTTAATCCACGTATTAGGTTTGTCGTAAGTCAAATTTCATAAAGTTTGATCAAACTTTGTATGAAAGAAATATCAACATCTACAATATACCAAACAAATACAAGATAGAAATATATTTCATGTCGGATCTAATGATACTGATTTTTTTTCTAAGAACTTGATCAAATTTCAAAAAGTTTGACTTACGACAAAGCTAATATTGAAGTAAACAAAAATGGAGGGATTACTAGGGTTAGAATCAGAAAGCATTACCTACACCAAGCACTCGGGCCGACACAACCTTAGAACCTCTAAATTCATATTCACTTTCTCTAATTAGCTATTGTTAAACATGATGTTTTGGGAAAATGAAAAGTCCAGTTGAAGAAGTGTGATTCATATTAAGTAACGTTGAAGGGATAGATCAGATTATCTTTTCCCACTTATAAAGATTCGAGTTACTGGTCATACGTTCACTAGTCACCTAGTTTTCCACGCAACTCTCACACGTGTCATCTGTGCCAATTGTCAAAACTCATTTAAGCTAGCATACAAGGTTCTTAAGTAAACCAAATTCGACCTTATGTTTCTGTGGTTACACGGCGTAGCACATGCACTTGCTAGTTGACTCATAATTTAATATGTTTAAACTGAAGCCCGGTCAAATGAAAGGAAGTGAGCCTCCTGGAATAGCCATCTCCAACTCGAGAGAAGTTCCTATCCAAGGTAAAAGAATGAGATATGCACGAACGATGAAGGATGAAGGCATGTGGGGAACAATGAGTGGCCGTGGGTGTGCATCACATCGTAGACACACGGATATCCTGGTGCCTCTTGATGATCGATTGTGATTGTGCTTGCCTTAATGGGACTTTTCCCTCGGCCTCATCCCTCACACACCAAATTGACCAATGAGAGAAAAAACACCCAGGCAACTTCATGTGGAATGTTTTCCAGCTCCATCTCGGTCTCGACGTGGCCTTTGCGGCTGATGCCGCCGAGCTAGTGGTGTCATGGTTTCTCCCCTTTGTCCTATCATTATCATGTTTTTTGATAAAGCAATTGCTCGCCAACCTGCCTTGTGAGGGGAGTGTTCACAACCATCGTGCATTTGGTAATCAAAGATTCTCATTTGTCGTGGTAGAGGGCTGATGCGGCTACTCATAGTTAAACAAGCTCATGCAGTTATGGTCATCTATGTTTTTTTTTACCATGGGACATCAAGATGCGATCGGAGGTTCTGTGTTGGCGTTTTGATGTAACTTTATAGTTTTTCAGTGTTTTTTTTGGCTTCTTAGTCATTGAATAAATATAATGTCAGACCTCTAGTCAAAAAAAGAAATCAGCGGTTTAGTTAGCATTTTAGATTTACTATTTTCTCCTCCATAAGCTAGAATGTAAAACCT
Source organism: Triticum aestivum (assembly GCF_018294505.1). Taxonomy (NCBI): domain Eukaryota; kingdom Viridiplantae; phylum Streptophyta; class Magnoliopsida; order Poales; family Poaceae; genus Triticum; species Triticum aestivum. The sequence goes on along the minus strand of NC_057810.1, from coordinate 261,531,502 downwards.
CATGTATACACCCCACAAAAGGTATAAATAATGGTAGGTAGACAACATACAAACCTCGAGGAAGAGTATATCAGCACACTTCATGAGGGGCTCCAAGAGCTGATTACACGCCACATTTTCAGGATCCGCATGCATGCTAAAAACAAACGGAACAATTATCACATACATATCGACATAGATCCGCATGCATGCACGCAATTGTTCCTATTTACATGGCGCATGGGTATTTGGAGGTTCAACTTTAACCGCTAATCTAACTAATGGAACGTTGATTATGTGCCACAAAAATTATACCATTTAATTCATATTCAAAAGCAGTATCAAACTGTGTGTGTTTTGTGACAAATGATTAATATATTATAGATTAAATTATTATTTTGAATAAAATAATGCTTTTATTAACTTAAAATGGGGCATCAAACAAATACAAATCATAATACAGTAATACCCCACTTCTGCTTAACTATATTATAGATTAAATTATTTTTTGGATAATATAACTCTTTTATGAACTCAAAATGTAGCATCAAACGGATATAAATCATAATAAGTAACACCCACTTCAGCATAACTACGATGCACACAGTCAAATACCAATAGTTGAACTACAGAAAATAAAAAGTTGAACAGCAGAAAAGATTTAAAAAAAATGACATGACAACTAAAATCGTACAGGACCAGCACTATGCCTACGTGAAAGGAGATGGTGGATCGATTAATAGATTATGCTGAAATTGATGGAAAAGTTTAGACATAAAACGTCGTGTAAACATGGACGGAAGGAGTACCTCGCTAACGATCTGACGCGGTGGTTCCGGGAAATCCCCATCACGAGCGGCCAGTACTCGTGCGCGCGCCTGCTCGTCTCCTCGGAGCACCAGAGGAAGTCCACCCCGTCCGAGCTCATGCCCAGGGCTTTCCAGACCTCGATCGCGTGGCGACCGGCGGCCCTGATCTCGCTCGAGTCCTTCGCTCCAGTCCGCTGGTCCGCTATGAGGATCTTCACTCTGCATCCGGCCCTCACCATCTTGTTCACATTGATCACCTTCCCAACACCCTGATGAGAAACAAAAACAAGAGAAGAAGGGCAGTATGTGTCTCAGTCTTTGCTTACAAATCTCAAGGAATTTAGGGCAGGAGCATGCGGTGCAACTTGGCCGGCCGGCAAGTTGAGATTCAGAGAATTATCATTGACCTGCCAGATGTTCACGCGGCCGGAGACGGAGGGCTCGAAGCTGTTGAGGCAGACCGGGCTGGGGTTGCCGTGCAGCAGCGGGAGCAGCTCGTCCTCGCCGACGAGCTCCTCGGCGGTGCTCCGCAGCGTCTCGCCGCGCTCCTCCACGCCCATCCATGCCGCCATGATGCTGCTCCGGCCGCGTCAGGCTGTTTTGGCCCAGTAGTCGTGCGCCCTCCGTTTCCTTTTCCCTTTCCTTCTTGAGTTCTGCCTTCGATTTTTTTTTTTTTTTTGAGA
>NC_057810.1:261450883-261529710 GCF_018294505.1 Triticum aestivum | reverse complement strand
AATAAGTTCTGCCTTCGAATTTGTATTTTTTTTGAGTGGTGCCTTCGAATTTGTAGAGGAAATCTGGTGTCCGAGTCCACTTCCAACCCGATCGCATTAGGATAAGCCCAACGGGACTTCTCAAAAAAGAAATAAGCCCAACGGGCCCAGGTGGGCGGCCCAGAGAGGGGAACTAAAGGAGAAAAGCCCGGCTTTCCTTCCTCCCTTCCCGTCCGCACCCGCTTCAAACCCTCGCAAGTACCCACTCCCACGGCGGCGGCGGCGGCGGCGGCGGAGACGGAGGCTAGCGACCACAATAGAGAGGAGCTCCGACCGGCAACGTCTCAGCTCATAAATGGACAGCGGAAGCGACTCCGACGGCGCCCCCGAGGAGCTCACCGCCGTCCAGGTACGTTCCTTGGCTATTCCCTCCGGTCCTGTGAGACGAGAGCTCGCGCTGGTAAAGCCTGGGTGACGTAGGAGTGTGCGAGGAGTCCGCGTGCTGCGCGTGTGTACTTTCCGGTAGCAGCAAACCTGAAGTATTCCGCCTAGTTAGGAGCACCTGTACTTCCCACCAAGGCCGATTACTACGCTCCGGGAACAGGAATTTCTTGTCTTTATAATTTATATAGACATAAAGGTTCGAAATGAGCCCGGATTTAGATCAATAAAAGCTCTAATCGGCCAAGAGTGAACAACACATACTTAGAACCCAACACTGCTGGGGATGCAAGCTTTACATAAAGCAGCACAAAATCATGATGAGCAGGGAGACCCATATAGGAAGACTTGTGCTCATTGTCAGGATCAAGCAAACTTCTGTAGTCTCGGTGGTGGCTTTTCGTCTAGCTTCCTCCATTCTTTAATCTAGTTCCTGTCGGAGTATGTCTACATGATGCTGAGTGTTCTTTCCTGCTGTTGATGCCTTGTAGGGTGTGGAGAAACATGAAGAAATCAGCAAAGTAGAGAAGGACAGTGCTGTCAGGTTTGCGTCTTGCACTTCTGATACTGTTTGAGTGGACACGTGGAGATGACTTTGAGAAGTTAAGCTCATCATTATTCGTTCTGTTGCTCTCGCTCCATGTAATTTCCGATTTTCCGTTGTAGATTTTGCGGGTCTCATAAAAAAAATCCTAAAGCCAAAAACATGCTACATTAGTCTAATAAGTGATTTTCTGGTCTATATTGGTTTATACTGCTTCAGCAGCGGGATGGCCACAGGTCATTCGTCATGAGCGATGATTGCCTACCATTCATATGCACATTTAGCTATTGTGGCACCTTTTCTGCTGCCTCCCATCCTCACTAGGGATTTTGGGGTAGTATTTTCCTGTAAATACCTAAAGTTCAGTGATGTTGAGTTCATTTTATGTGTTTATTATATGATTAAGTATAAACATGTAGTCTTATTAGTCCACAAAAAGATGGTGGAGTGCTAAATAAAGAAACTGTACAAGGTTATGCAGAAATTTGTAAGGGTAGAGACCAAATGCTTATGCTTTAGACTTGCAGATGTGGCAACTTGGGCGTATATAAGAACATATACTTGTGGGCACTGGGAAGGTGATTGTTGATGGGGGAGGTATCCCCAACACCAGGGCGGTAATACCCACCCTGGGGTTGGCTTCAGGGATGAATACTTCTCATGCCCTTCCTCTATAACAGGGTAATTCCTCACGGGTTGCGGCTTTGGGGGGAATGTGGCACATCACCATCCCTTTCACCCTAAACTTAGAGCTTTCTGTGCATACTACCTCAAAATTTTCAATTTCTAGTCCTGCCTATTGAACACATGTCACTATTGCGTTTTGGGTTTACACATTTGCCATGATCTCTTCTTGGACCCTCGTGTCATTGACACATGAGTAGTGCATTTTCAGTGGCAAATCTGTAGTTGCAAATAGGCTTACCCCCATTTCTTGTAATCTGTTGGCAAACGCATGTTGTTTCTGTCTTTTTGGGAACATCCATCCGAACTGACTATTTATATATACTGTTGACTTATGTTAGTCACTAATTGATGTCACTTTTCCTGCTGATGGTACCCTCTCTGACCTGACAACGTGTAATCTTGTAGAGCAACCCAGGAGGAGAAAGACCGGAGGAAACGCTGGGCCCAACGGAAAACATCCTCAAAACCGAATAAAAAGAAGCCTCTGAAAGTAGAAGATAAAGATACAGAAGTGGATGAGGAGACACATGCTATGCCTGGCACACTTCCCAAGAGCGTAATTGAAATGCTTGCAGCACGTGAGAAGTATGTTTACCGCCTTCAAACTGCCATACATTTAAATCCTTTTTAATCTTTTTGGACATTATTGCTTACCCTGTCTTCATATTTTTTTTCAGGCAAACCTTCTCATCAGATTCTGAGGAAGAAAATGTAAACCAGAATGTCCAAAAGAAGAAGAAAAGATTGAAAACTGCAACTACTGGGTAATTTTCATGGTCCTGTCTTCTCGTATGATTTTCTTTTAAACTGTTATTCTAATGGTTGCTAATGTTTATCAGACCTGAAACAATTCTGCTGAAAGATGTTCGGTCAACAGAGCACATTAAAAAGGCCCTCGAATTCCTGAGTCGCAGGAAAAACCAGGTGCCAAGATCCAATGCAGTTTTGAAGAATCCTAATGCTATGCGTCTCTTTAATAAACATAATTTCACGAGTTGAGTGTGGCGGACTGAGGCAGTTTCTGAACTCTGTGTTGAGACTCGTCTGGAAGACTGATATGGTTGACAGGTTGAGATATCAATTGTTTTTATGTGTTTGATGAGAACGAATCATATATGCTTGTGATTTGCAACGCCGCATGAGTGTGATGATGTATAATGGTTCATCCTTGTTAGAAATCCTATGCTCTGTAGGTGTTGCATGTTTTTTTTTGACCTTTGAGCTATAGTTATGTATGGATAATGCATCACCTGTGAACTGAATGCGCATAGTATTGTTCAAAACCTCTCCATGGTCCAGCATTACTGTGAAGCATGTGCTTTATGTGTTTGCCAGTTCAATTCAGAGATTTTGTCTGTAGCTTGTTTCATACTGTTATATTTATCAAGAATAATACTCCCTCATTCCAGAATATAAGGTGCATAAATCCGTGAAAGTCACAACATATATGTATATTTGACTAGGATTCTGGAATAAAATATCAACACTCCTAATACAAAATAAATAAAATATAAAAATACATTTTTAAGGATGGATCTGATGATACAAGTTTGATATTGTAGTCATTAAAGTATTTTTCTAAAAACTTGGTAAAAACAAGCACAAATTTGACTTTTGAAAAAGTAAAGACACCTTATATTGCGGAACGGAGGGAGTATAACATAGAGGTTCAACATATATTATATTATCTATGTGTAGTTATTTCTGCAGTTAAACTTGTCTATTCAGAGATACTATCTGTAGCCTATGGCAAACTCTATGTGAAAATATGTTCTCCATGTGTGTTTGTACAATTTTTGACCATGAAGAAATCATGACAATCATGGTAAAATCTGCTTGAGTGAAAAAGTCTTTTGCGCAAGTATAAGTCGCTAACCGTAGGCTTTGCACACCAGATAATTGATGAGTTAAATTGGGTGAGTACAGGAACACATGAACGACTTGTTATTGTCGGAATCAGTCCAATACGAATCTTACAAGCCACATCACAACCATTGCCAAAAGAAATCAACAATACAAGGAACCACAAGTACATCTCTGGACTGGTGAAGGGCCCAAGTAACCATCCAACAACAAGAAACAACCATACGCAGACATACACAAACCACACACATCCCAGGAAGGGATATACACACCTTTGTGCATCACACTACCTAGCTGAGGGCACCGTCTCGCTCGAATCAGTCGCCTCCTCGATCGTATCCTCTTTCGATTCCTTCTCTTCGGTGATGGCGTCCGAGCTGCAGGGGCCAGAGGTGCCCTGGACAGAGCTGGTCGGCTGAGGCTTGAACAGATCATTCTCCAAGATGGAGAACTTCTCGGCAGATTCCCCCTTGAGCATCTCCACAACCTCGGACATCACCGGCCTCTGTTCTGGCTTGGTCTGAGTGCAAGCAAGCCCGACGAGCACCATCCGCTTCACCTCGGCCTCGACAAAGCTATCCCCCAGCTTCGGGTCAGCCATCTCCTTGAACTTCTGCTCGCGAGCGAGTGGAAGCGCCCACTCGGTGATGGTGAGCTTTGTCGTAGGGTTTATCTTCTCGACTGGCTTCTTTCCGCTGGCAAGCTCTAGCAAGAGCACTCCGAAGCTGTAGACATCGCAGCTTTCTTTGGCCTTGCCAAGCATCGCATACTCCGGCGCGAGGTAACCGAGCGTGCCTTTCACCTTTGTGGTGACATGGGTCGCACCGTCTGGTATGAGTTTTGCAAACCCGAAATCGGCGACCCGTGCTTGGAAATTCGCGTCCAGGAGAACGTTGCTCGCCTTGACGTCTCTATGGATGATATGTGGGATCGCATGGTGATGAAGATAACTACAAGGCGCAGAGGTATTTAAATGTTATTAGACTGCTGCATTATGATGAATGAATATTATAAAGTGATGTTGAGAGGCTTACGCGATGCCCTCAGCCGAATCAATGGCGATGTTCATTCTTCGCTCCCAACCAAGATGGCATTCAGCTGCATGCTGTCCGTGCAGGTGAGAGTGCAAGCTCAGGTTCTGCATATAGTCGTAGACTATCAGGCGCTCCTGGCCTTCAGCGCAATATCCACGTAAGCTCAAGAGGCTCTTATGCCGCACTCGTGCCAAAACCTCGACCTCGACAGCAAACTCCTTTTCAGCCTTGTTGCTCCAACTCTTGAGCCTTTTCACCGCAATCTGTTACATGGAATAAACAGTTGAGGTGCTAACTAGGTTGGGGAGGAATTAAAATGCAATTTCTTGACTTTACATGGAATAAATACAAGGTGCATACTCTGATAGTCACCACATGGCACTTCAATTGAAACGTAACAACTTAAAACTTCTGGCGAAATAAAACAACTACAAACTTCTCATGAAATGTACTCCCTCTGTTCCTAAATATAAGTCTTTTAAGAGATTCCACTATGGACTACATACGGAGTAAAATGAGTGCATGTACACTCTAAAATATGTCTATATACATCCGTATGTAGTTCATATTGGAAATCTCTAAAAAGACTTATATTTAGGAATGGAGGGAGTAACAGTCATAATAAAGTCGATAACAAACATACCAAAAAGCTAGGCAACAGCAACACTATCTTACAAAAAATTGCTCATTGGTTACAATATCCAAATAAGAAAAACAATATTTGCAAAGGAGATTAAGTTGAGCAGTTCTAACACACTGTCATTTATAAACAACTTCTGAAGATAAACTTCTATATAGGTACTCTGTTTCAACTCCCTTTAATATGCTCATAGGATTCTAGAAAAACACAAGCTACCAAGTTGTGGGCTTCTAGTAGTTTTTAGTTATGCACTTATGCCACTGCCCCACAAACTAGCAGGTAGATATATGGCCCCACTCTACCCCGTTCAGTGATCATAGCGTGTGTCACGACATTTGGGGTCCAGGGCCACCTGTCAGTGACAAATGATGGGGCATCGTTTATCAGGAAGGAAACTAAGACGTGGCATTTTGATCAAACTTTCCTTAATTCTTTACTTATTAAGTTCATCCCAAGTCAACCTCTTGCCTCATCTTTCATTTAAATATATCCATATGAGTCTACCAAGATGTCATTTACATTTCTACACCTAGTACAAGCAGATACTCAGAACAAACATATAGTGATTGTCTGGCTTTGTCAAGGCAGTATGATTGCATCTATCCAGGCCATATATGCTTTCTAATTTTCTATACCTCCTCGGCTGTATTCATACTTAAAAAATATGGTCCTATCTAGCTTGTGATCATGAAACCTTCTCTACCACAAAGCAAAGGCTATATCCTCGGTAAAGTGAATGCATAAAAAAGTAAACCAACAGTTCTTTTGACTTGAAAAGTAAACCAATAGTTGAAGGCGAGAGAAAGTTAGTTTTCCACCAGACCAGAAAGTTCGTTCTTTGCACTTTCAAAGAGTGTGGGTCCAGTTTGGATTGTTGTTCATTCTCAAAGAATATTCCCGGGCTCTGAAAACTACAACCATTTTAAATTTCAAACGGCACTAGAAACCAGAAATAAATTAGGAGGTGAAACTAAATTCAGCTATAAATCACAAGCACCAACAACCGCGGGACTCCACTTCATTGTCCTATTCGTAGCAGTAATAATAAAAGACACTAGAAACAACAGATACAACAAATCAGTGTGCACATAGCATAACACAAGTTGCGGCATCTTGCGTTTCTTATTTTTTTTAAGAGAGGGACTGCACCTGTGATCCGTCCCAGAGCTGGCCCCAGTAGACACTGCCGAATCCACCTTCACCAAGCTTGTTATCGTAGTTGAAATTGTTGGTCGCCAACTGAAGCTCCTTGAGTGAGAAGATCCGCCATGTCGTGTCCTTCTTCTTCTTCCTGCCGGGTTGGGCCCTAGGAGCACAACAGATTATTAGAACTTCTTCAGAAAATTCAACTACTTGTCGGGTACACTAAGTAAGGCCGCAATGTTAGCACTCTATCCAACTATTCCCCCCGCAAGTCTGAACAATTTCCTTCACAACATATTTTTTTTTGAACAAATTACTTATGCATAAAAATCTGCACTCCATTGTATCTGCAGCTCGTTAGCTGACAGCTTCAAATTAACAGCAATATTCCCGATAACAACAGTAATTTTTTTGTGCTAATTTATGAGCAAATCAGAAATGAAGCTCACAGATTTAGGAACCCCAACCTCAGTATTTCCCCAGAATCAAAATCAATTGCTACTCAAGCCAATCAACAACACATAATAACCTGATAAAGAGAGAATTCATAAGCTAATGGCTCCAATTCAATCTCCCACACAAACCAACAACAAATAAAACTGGAACAATCTTGTTGTACGAGTTCCCCCAAAAGGGCAAAACCCCACCCTTGTACCCAACCGACGACCCAAACTTCCCCAAAACACACTTCCAGTAAGCTAAATCACCCCGTTGCCACTCACCCGTTCGACCGCTTGCAGCAGGAAAGCCACCCCATCCCCAGAGGCCGCGCCGGCTCCGGCCCCGGCCCCGAATCTCCCTCAAATCAGCACCAGCCCGCGCGAGCCCTGACGCGGCGCCGCCGAAGAGCCCGCGGCGGGAACCCGTCGTCCGCCTCCACTCGCCGTCGGTGGCCGCAGGTCAGCGGGGGCAGCACAGGAGACTCAGTGGGGGGAGAGAGAGAGGGGCAGCACAGCACAGGAGTTCTCGTTCTCGGGGCGTTGTCGGCTCCCTCGACGCGCACCGCTCCCCCACTAGCGCACGCAAAGCAGCCGAGGCGCGGTCCGCTCACCCGCGGGCGGTGACCCGCCGGGGCGCGTCGCCCACTTGGCGGCTTCCCGTTGGCGGGTTTTGAACCAATGCGGTAACGGACCCAACGGTCGGGATTAAACCGGGGGTGGTGAGGTGACGCGGCGGGTGACGGGCCGGGGTCGTTGCCTGCGGCCTTGTGGCTGACGGTAGGGCCATGGGTTGTGGCTGGGGCCCGGGTTTTTGTTTTTACTTTTGTTTTTTTGGGAGAGGAGGGCCTGGCTGGCTGGCTGTTGGATGGCTATGTTTGACCAAAGATGAGAAGATTGCTGGGGACACTTCGCTAAGATAAGTGCAAACAATGGGGGAATAATGTTATTTTAGATGGATTGGGAGACCAGTTCTCGTCGAACGTGTGTAATGTATTGATTGCCTCGTTGTTTTCTTGTGCAAATTGCGTTGCATCTTACGGGTATTGTTTAGCAAAACATTCATTGGCTCAGACAAATCAGTGTTAATCGTTGTTCATTTTCTTTTGACAATTTAATCAATGTTCGTTTATACTTCTCGTCCAAGTGCATAGGGCACCTAACGAAAATTATATAATCTAAGAATATAAGTCAAGATGCATATGCATCTCGTTCGCCCCAAGCAAAAAATTTCGCCCGTGAAAAATAGCTAATCAAAATCCAACAAAACCCCCCTTAATTCGTGTGATTAGTACTGCCTTAATTCCCATGACTAATGCAGTTGAAACCACTGCTCGCCATGCACTGGTAGAGGTGCTCGTTCTCGTTCGGTTCCCACAGTAATAAACCAACTTCAATGTAATAAGAATCCGTCCTGTCGCCCCACCCTATAGCGTTGCTATGAGCCAGCAGACATGGCGTGAACGGCTGGCCGGAGCTAGCGCCTCCAACGCATCACTGTTGTGAATGTTGCATCATTCGACCGAACACGCGCTAGTGACCGGTCACGACCGCTCTAGACCGGTAGGAATGCAGTGCGGAGAGCGGAGTAGCGGTTTGAGTAGGACGCGAAAGACAGTTTTGTGTGTGCATGGTTGTCGGACGCTCACATGGCTTTTAGTTTATGAATGCAGCACAGAGATCTTACCGCCAGTCTACTCTACATCGCGGCATCATCGAGCGTCGGGTTCGACCGACCCTAATCAGAAATATAAAATATTACCATTATGAAACTCAACTATTTCAAGGTGTTGCCATTGCACTTATGAATTCAACCATTTTTGTTAAAAATAATTAAGGGAAAAGATTGACATTTAGTTTATTGTAGAGTAAATTACACTGATGGTGCTAGAACTTGGCGCAAACGGTCACTTTAATGCTAAAAGTTGTGGTGTACATTAAAGTGGTGCAAAAGCTTAGCTTTGATGCGCAAATACAATGCTTATCTCATTTCTATACGGAATCGATGTTGACTAGGCACGCGGAGCCCGCTGTCAACCGTTGGGCCGGAGAGAAGGAACGTGTGACCTGATTTTTACAAAACACCCTCGATATATATATATATTTTTTACAAAGAACCCCTGTTACCTGGGAGAGATGAAATTTCATTTGTGGGGTTTTATCATTTATGCCACTAGTTGTGTCCCACTAATCAGTTTTGCCATTAAAAATTACAACTGCTAAAAAAATCCATTGTTCCATGAGATGCTTGCTCAAAAATGCCATTAGATATCTAAAAATGCCATCGTTTCATCAGATGCTTGCTCAAAAATGCCATTAGACATTGTTATTACCAGGTCAAACGCGTTGACCATGTTATATGACAAAAATTTTCCTATACCCACATGCCAGTTCTCTCTATCCCACAATGATAAGTGTGGACCCCATTTGTCAGGAGTAAGCAAGTGTATGATTTTAGAGGAAAATAAGAACACTGTTGGGATCAAATGGGACTCACACTTTGTTGAGGAACGCAGTAATTTTGAAAAAATTCCTACGACCATGCAAGATCTATCTAGGTGATGCATAGCAACGAGAGGGGAGAGTGTGTCCACGTACCCCATAGACCGAAAGCGGAAGCATTTCAATAACGCGGTTGATGTAGTCGAACTTCTTCGCGATCCAATCAATCAAGTACCGAACGTACGACACCTCCGCGTTCAACACACGTTCAGCTCGATGACGTCCCTCATGCTCTTGATCCAGTTAAGTACGAGAGTGAGTTCCGTCAGCACGACGGCGTGGCGATGGTGATGATGATGCTACCGGCGCAGGGCTTCGCCTAAGCACTGCGATGGGATGATCGAGGTGTGTAACTGTGGAGGAGGGCACCACACACGATTGGGAGAGAAACTTGTGTGTTCTAGGATGCCCCCCTGCCCCCGTATATAAAGGAGCAAGGGGGAGGTCGGCCGGCCCTCCTAGGGCGCGCCAGGAGAGGGGAATCCTACTAGGATTCCAAGTCCTAGTAGGTTTCCACCCAAGGAAGAGGGGGAAGAAGAAAGGAAGAGGGGGGGGGGGGAAGAAAGGGGGGCGCCGCCCCCTTTCCCTAGCCCAATTCGGAACCAGGGGCGGACAGCCCCTCCTGGCCCTTCCTCTCTTCGCACTAAGGCCCATCGAGGCCCATTAATGCCCCCGGGGGGTTCCGGTAACCCTCCGACACTCCGGTTTTACCCGAAACTTTTCAGAACACTTCCGGTGTCCGAATATAGCCATCCAATATATCAATCTTTATGTCTCGACCATTTCGAGACTCCTCGTCACGTCCGCGATCTCATCCGGGACTCCGAACAAATTTCGGTCATCAAAAACACATAACCCATAATACATATCGTCATCGAACGTTAACCGTGCGGACCCTACGGGTTCAAGAACTATGTAGACATGACTGAGACACATCTCCGGTCAATAACCAATAGCAGAACTTCGATGCTCATATTGGCTCCTACATATTCTACAAAGATCTTTATTGGTCAAACCGCATAACAACATACATTGTTCCCTTTGTCATCGGTATGTTACTTGCCCGAGATTCGATCGTCGGTATCATCATGCCTAGTTCAATCTCGCTACCGGCAAGTCTCTTTACTCGTTCCGTAATACTTTATCCCGCAACTAACTAATTAGTTACAATGCTTGCAAGGCTTATAGTGATGAGTATTACCGAAAGGGCCCAAAGATACCTCTCCGAAACACGGGGTGACAAATCCTAATCTCGATCTATGTCAATCCAACAAACACCTTCAGAGACACCTGTAGAGCATCTTTATAATCACCCATTTATGTTGTGACGTTTGATAGCACACAAGGTGTTCTTCCGGTATTTGGGAGTTGCATAATCTCATAGTCTGAGGAACATGTATAAGTCATGAAGAAAGCAGTATCAATGAAACTGTAACGATCATAATGCTAATCTAACGGATGGGTCATGTCCATCACATCATTCTCCTAATGATGTGATCCCGTTCATCAAATGACAACACATGTCTATGGTTAGGAAACATAACCATCTTTGATTAACGAGCTAGTCAAGTAGAGGCATACTAAGGACAATATGTTTTGTCTATGTATTCACACATGTACTAAGTTTCCGGCTAATACAATTCTAGCATGAATAATAAACATCTATCATGAAATAAGGAAATAAATAATAACTTTATTATTGCCTCTAGGGCATATTTCCTTCAGTATCCCACTTTCACTAGAGCAATAATCTAGATTAGAAAGTAGGGATAATTGTATTCATGCCACTAGTTGTGTCCCACTCGGCTGGTTGGCCCCTAGTTTCCAAAAATCCTCGGTTTTGATGAAGTCCGCTTGCTCCTCTTGTGTTTTTACCCTTCCGTCACGTTTCCGTCTAGTTAGTGTCGTTTGACTGTGTGTTGACCGTCTTTGGACTTTTCTCTGGACCTTTTTCCCCTGCTTCCTCACTCTCTCACGAGACACTGCCAAGTAGGGCCCATCACTGTGAAAACCATTCCAGATCTTCTCTGCCTTCTCTCCCGCTGGTCAGAACCTAGCCCGAGATCCCCTCCCCCATCACTCAAATCTTATCCTTTAGTCCTCCACCTCCATGGTTCTGCGCAAGGTCACATCACCACTAGCGATGTCGACATTCCCGTCGGTGGCCACCAGCCCCGGCCTCGACCCGATCTGGATCGGAAGACTCCACTGCCGCCATCGTTTGACTTCACCGGAGCAGCATCGGACCACCCTCTTCTCTTCACAGTTGCTTTTCTCCTCCTTCCCTTTTACTTCTCCTCTCTAATCCCTTTCCCTCTCTTCGTTCACGTGTCTACAGATCGATCCATGGCTGCCCAACGCCATGAAACCAACCTCGCGCCTGTGGATCTCATCTTGCCGTGAAACTCGTTGTTGGTGAGACCCGCAGGTCATCCCGCCGATGCCCTGTATTCCTTCTCTCCCCTTTCTCTCTCGCTCTCTCTTCTTTTCCCCTTGCCTCACATCCCTCTCTATGTCCCCGCAGGAGAACACCATGGCCATGGCGCCAAGAGCCCCAGATCTAACTCTGTTCCGCCGCGGGACCTGCATGCCTCGCTGCCCCATCTCCATTTTCCCGCGAATCCGGCGAGATCTGCCATGGAATCGTCACCAATAGCGCCAACAAGCTCATTCTCCTTCTCTCCTCCGACAAGGAGGATTTGGTCAGCTCCGGCTACAAATCCTTTGGCTCCGACAAGCTCATCCTTGTACTATAGAGGCAACATCTAATTGTTGACCCATTGTATTCTTTTAACACTTGCCCCAATGTAATTAGCTAGTATATTTAATTAGTTTGTGGTGTGTTAATTATTGCATCGAAAAGTTATGCAGAATTTACAGATATTTTGTATGTTGTGGGTCCCACATGATAGTGGGAAGAGAGGGGTGGTTTTCTCGGTGATGGGCCCCACTTGGCAGTGTCTCACAATAGATCAAGGAAGTAGGGACAAAATGGTCCAGTGAAAAGTCCATGGATGGTCAACACACTGTCAAACAACACTAACTGGATGGAAACGTGACGGAAGGGTAAAAACACAAGAGAAGCAAACGAACTTGGTCAAAACCGAGGGTTTTCGAAAACTAGGGGCAAACTAGCCGAGTGGGACACAACTAAGGGCACAAAATCAATTATCCCTACAAAGTAATGATTCTAACACCCATGGAGTTTTGGTGTTGATCATGTTTTCGTGGAAGAGGCTTAGTCATCGGGTCTGCAACATTCAGATCCGTATGTATCTTGCAAATCTCTATGTTCCCCTCCGACACTTGATGACGGATGGAATTGAAGCGTCTCTTGATGTGCTTGGTTCTCTTTTGAAATCTGGATTCCTTTGCCAAGGCAATTGCACCAGTATTGTCACAAAAGATTTTCATTGGACCCGATGCACTAGGTATGACACCTAGATCGGATATGAACTCCTTCATCCAGACTCCTTTATTTGCTGCTTCCGAAGCAGCAATGTACTCCGCTTCACACGTAGATCCCGCCACGACGCTCTGCTTGAAACTGCACCAACTGACAGCTCCTCCACTCAATAAAAATACGTATCCGGATTGCGACTTAGAGTCATCCGGATCAGTGTCAAAGCTTGCATCGACGTAACCGTTTATGACGAGCTCTTTGTCACCTCCATAAACGAGAAACATATCCTTAGTCCTTTTCAGATATTTCAGGATGTTCTTGACCGCTGTCCAGTGCTCCACTCTGGGATTACTTTGGTGGTAATCCCCTGCTATGCTTATAGCAATACACACATCAAGTCTGTTACACAGCATTGCGTACATGATGGAACCTATGGCTGAAGCATAGGGAATGACTTCCATTTTCTCTCTATCTTCTGCAGTGGTCGGGCTTTGAGTCTGACTCAACTTCACACCTTGTAACATAGGCAAGAACCCTTTCTTTGACTGATCCATTTTGAACTTCTTCAAAACTTTATCAAGGCATGTGCTTTATGAAAGTCCAATTAAGCGTCTTGATCTATCTCTATAGATCTTGATGCCCAATATGTAAGCAGCTTCTCCGAGGTCTTTCATGGAAAAACTCTTATTCAGGTATCCCTTTATGCTATCCAGAAATTCTATATCATTTCCAATCAACAATATGTCATCCACATATAATATTAGAAATGCTAAAGAGCTCCCACTCACTTTCTTGCAAATACAGGCTTCTCCAAACATCTGTATAAAACCATATGCTTTGATCACACTATCAAAGTGTTTATTCCAACTCCGAGAGGCTTGCATCAGTCCATAAATGGATCACTGGAGCTTGCACACTTTGTTAGCACCCTTTGGATCGACAAAACCTTCTGATTGCATCATATACAACTCTTCTTCCATAAATACATTCAGGAATGCAATTTTGACATTCATCTGCCAAATTTCATAATCATAAATGTGGCAATTGCTAACTTGATTCGGACAGACTTAAGAATCGCTGATGAGGATATAGACCTGGGGTAGGGTCATAGGCCTAACCTATACGTCCTACCCAAGGTCACTACCCTGGAAGATAAGAAGTCCAAGAGGCAACAAGGAACCCCCAGTCGAAGTGTCGAGTGCAATCCACTCGACCAGTCATACCACTCGGGTGTCCCCCTACCTGTTGTCACTCGACCATATGAGGAATCACTCGACCTACTGAAGGCCAGGAGTCACTCAGCACTGCAACGGCCGGACATTCACTCCGTAGTCTTTAAGGTCATTCATAATACTTATGGCTGGCGTTATCAGTAATGCCCCTACTTTATGTACATTAAGTCCCTTGTAATGGAGGATGGCTGGGGTCCTGGCGCACTCTATATAAGCCACCCCCTCCTCTGGGACAAGGGTTGGCACCCCCTGTAACATCACACACATATAATCCAGTCGACCGCCTCCGGCCACCGAGATGTAGGGCTATTAATTCCTCCGAGAAGGGCCTGAACTCGTAAATCTCGTGTGTACACCTTCACCATAGCTGAGATCTTGCCTCTCCATACCTACCCCCCTTTCTACTGTCAGCCTTAGAACCATGACAGTTGGCGCCCACCTTGGGGCCAGTGTCTTAGTGACTTGTTGGTGAAGTTGCAATTTTTTCGATCATCATCATCATGGTTTCCGGCGATGGATTGACTGAGGGCCGCGAGATCCGTCTCGGCGCGCTCGTTTTCATCGCCGGCGACTCCGCTTGGCTTCAGGATGCTCCCCTTGACGTCGAGGCGCTCCCCGTCCGAGGGGAGACACACTTTCGCGCATGCATTCACGGCGTCCTTCTCCGGCAGTCGTCAACCCAATATCGGTCGGCTCCGATGGTGTCTTCCCTCCCCGCTGTTTGCCGCCGCAAGCGATCCAGTCGGTCACGGCTTCAACGGTGGGTGAAACAGGCGGTGGCTCGACATTCAGCCACCCATGAAGTTGCGGCAATCGAGCCCGGCGAAACTCTCCACGGCATGTTTGATCTGTCGAGTGGCTCCGCCGAGACCGCATCCGAGTGTGATAGTGTTGGGGAACGTAGCGGAAATTCAAAATTTTCTATGCATCACCTAGATCAATCTATGGAGTAATCTAGCAACGAGGGAAAGGGGAGTGCATCTACATACCCTTGTAGATCGCTAAGCGGAAGCGTTACAAGAACACGGATGAAGGAGTCGTACTTGTAGCGATTCAGATCGCGGTTGATTCCGATCTAAGCGCCGAACCATGACGCCTCCGCGTTCAACACACATGCAGCCCGGTGACGTCTCCCATGCCTTGATCTAGCAAGGGGAGAAGGAGAGGTTGGGGAAGACTCCGTCCAGCAGCAGCACGATGGCGTGGTGGTGGAGCGTGGCACTCCAGCAGGGCTTTGCCAAGCACTGCGAGAGACGAGGAGGGAGAGAGGTAGGGCTGCGCCTTGGAGAGAATAACTCATATCTTGGGCAGCCCCAAATACCTCAAGTATATATAGGGGAAGGGGAGGGGCTGCGCCCCCATCTAGGGTTCCCTCCCTAGGGGTGGCGGCAGCCCCCAAAACCCATCTAGGGTGCGGCCAAGGGGGAAGGAGAGGGGGGCGCACCTAGGGTGGGCCTTAAGGCCCATCTGGACCTAGGGTTTGCCCCCTCCCACTCTCCCTGCGCCTTGGGCCTTGGTGGGGGGGCGCACCAGCCCACCTAGAGCTGGTCCCCTCCCACACTTGGCCCATGCAGCCTTTTGGGGCTGGTGGCCCCACCTGGTGGACCCTCGGGACCCTCCCGGTAGTCCCGGTACGTTACTGATAGCACCCGAAACTTTTCCGGTCACCAAAACAGGACTTCCCATATATAAATCTTTACCTCCGGACCATTCCGGAACTCCTCGTGACATCCAGGATCTCATTCGGGACTCCGAACAACATTCGGTAACCACGTATATCTATTCCCTATAACCCTAGCGTCATCGAACCTTAAGTGTGTAGACCCTACGGGTTCGGGAACCATGTAGACATGACCGAGACAACTCTCTGGCCAATAACCAACAGCGGGATCTGGATACCCATGTTGGCTCCCATATGTTCCACGGTGATCTCATCGGATGAACCATGATGTCAAGGATTCAATCAATCCCGTATACAATTCCCTTTGTCTACCGGTATAGTACTTGCCCGAGATTCGATTGTTGGTATCCCGATACCTTGTTCAATCTCGTTACCGACAAGTCTCTTTAGTCGTTCTGTAACACATCATCCCGTGATTAACTCCTTGATCACATTGTGCACATTATGATGATGTCCTACTGAGTGGGCCCAGAGATACCTCTCCGTCATACAGAGTGACAAATCCCAGTCTCGATTCGTGCCAACCCAACAGACACTTTCGGAGATACCTGTAGTGCACCTTTATAGCCACCCAATTACGTTGTGACGTTTGGTACACCTGAAGCATTCCTACGGTATCCGGGAGTTGCACAATCTCATGTTCTAAGGAAACGATACTTGACATTAGAAAAGCTTTAGCAAACGAACTACACGATCTTGTGCTATGCTTAGGATTGGGTCTTGTCCATCACATCATTCTCCTAATGATGTGATCCCGTTATCAATGACATCCAATGTCCATGGTCAGGAAACCATGACCATCTGTTGATCAACGAGCTAGTCAACTAGAGGCTCAGTAGGGACATGTTGTGGTCTATGTATTCACACATGTATTACAGTTTCCAGTTAATACAATTATAGCATGAACAATAGACAATTATCATGAACAAGGAAATACAATAATAACCATTTTATTATTGCCTCTAGGGCATATTTCCAACAGATAGCAGCGACCCTGTGGCTGAAATCTTGATGGTCAATGGACCATGTAGTCCGCCTGGTTTCCGCCGTGAAGACGGCGGGGGTGGTGGTGGTGATCCGTCGCGCGTCCACGAGGAGTACCATCCCGAACCCCTCTCTTTGCAGCAGAGGGAAGAACTTCGTCGCCGCAACATGGATGCACTCCACACACCCATCGTTGGAGAAACCCCCGAGGCTCGTGCCTTGGAAGAGGTGCGCTTGGCTAATTTGGCTGAGCACACTCGACTGGAGATCCTTCAGCGCGCTCTTGACGAGTGCGCTTGGGAGCGGATTCCTGAGTCCAGTCGGCGACAGCTTTTCCCGCCTCTACCTAAGGTATACCGCACTCCAATTCAAAATCTCACAGCTGCGACCCGAATAGCAGAGTCAATTCAACCTTCCCAGTCGGAGGCTGGTAGAGGTTTGATGCAGATCCGGGCCTTACTCCGGGCAGCAGGAGAACAGAACACAACAGTGTCTCAATTGCGGAATAGGATTCATAGCAGATTCGTGGTAGCGGATACAGTTCAGTCGGCCCACAGTCCAAGATCGCCCCTGCGGCGTGAAGGCTATGGGCAGTATGATCACCGACTCGACCGCGACAATCATCGTCGAGTGCCCACACCTCCTCCGAGGAGTGCATCATATGTACCTCGGCAGTACGATGATAGACGCCACCACAATGGCGAGCGCAGAGCACCAGTCGACCCAAGAGATCCATGCTTTGATGCGAGATCTATCCTCGTTCAAGGTCTAGTCGACCGGACAGAGCGCATAGAGAAGACCCTGGCAGAGATCGTCCGACTGGCAGCAGAGTGCATGTTTCAGGTCCAGAGTGTTTCAGCAGAGCCATCAGGGCTGCAGTGATTCCTCCCAACTTCAGGTTGGCGACTGGAGTCAATAAGTTCACTGGAGAGTCCAAGCCTGAAACTTGGCTTGAGGATTACCGAGTGGCTGTGCAGATTGGTGGCGGGAATGATGAAGTGGCAATGAAACATCTTCCTCTAATGTTGGAAGGGTCGGCCCGAGCGTGGTTGACTCAGTTAGCCCCAAGAAGTATATACAGTTGGGAAGATCTTGCTCAAGTGTTCGTCAGAACTTTTGAGGGCACTTGCAAGCGGCCAGCAGGATTGACAGAGTTGCAGCATTGTGTGCAGAAACCGAGTGAGACTCTAAGGGATTTCATTCAAAGGTGGACCACTTTGCATCACACCGTTGAAAATGTATCAGAGCATCAAGCAGTGTGTGCCTTCAAGGAAGGCGTCAAATACCGAGAGTTGGTCCTGATGTTCGGTCGGACTGGAGATATGACTCTGACTCGGATGATGGAAATAGTCACCCGGTACGCTAACGGAGAAGAAGCGGATCGACTCCGCAGCGGAAAGGGTAAACCAGTCGGCCAAGAGGCCGGTGGGGGTAATTCCAATCAGAAACAGAAACGTAAGGCCGAGCCTGGAGCACCCAGTGAGATTGCAGCAATGGCTCAAGGAAAGTTTAAAGGAAAACCTAAAGGGCCCTGGCCCCCTAAGAAGGTAATGGATCAAGCAGGAAATGATGTGTTGGATTTACCGTGTCACATCCATACGAAGAAGGACGAAGAGGGTAATCTGATTTACCCTAAGCATACCACTCGACAATGTCGACTCCTGATCCAGCAGTTCCGAGAGAAACAACCCGGTGAGAAGGAAAAAGAGTCGGACAAAGATGAGGACGAGGAGGAAGACGACGGTTATCCCAAAGTCAATTCCACCCTAATGATTTTTGCTGATGCTGAGAGCAAGAGTCGGTTGAAAGTTATCAACAAAGAAGTGAATATGGTCGCTCTGGCGACGACGACCACATATCTGAAATGGTCTCAAACAGCCATCATGTTCGACCAGTCTGATCACCCTGCGCGTATAGCCACCCCTGGGAGGCAAGCATTGGTGGTCGACCCAGTGGTCGAAGGCACTAGACTGACCAAAGTGCTAATGGATGGTGGTAGCGGCCTAAATATCCTTTATGCTGAAACCTTGAAGGGAATGGCATTCCGATGTCCAAACTTAGCGAGAGCAATATGAGTTTCCATGGCGTTATCCATGGAAATAAAGCCGAATAACTCGGCCAGATTGCCCTTGACGTGTTTTTCGGTGATTCCAAGAATTACCGTAATGAAAAGTTGACATTTGAAGTTGTGGATTTCCATAGTGCTTATCATGCCATTCTGGGTAGGCTTGCCTATGCATGTTTTATGGCTCGACCATGTTACATGTACCTCAAGTTGAAGATGTCTGGCCCCAGAGGTGTGATCACAGTTACTGGCAATCGGCAGAAAGCGGAGGACTGCTTCCAGAAGGGTTCCAAAATTGCCGATGCACAAATGGCAGGAGTTGAATTTCAAGAATCACAAGAATGCAGATCCGAGTGATTTGCTCCGAGCTAAGAAGCCTGCCACAGATTCTGCATTTTAGTCGTCTGGTGAAACGAAGCCGATTCATATTCACCGACCGATCCCAATGCCGCACCGACTCATATCTCAACGACACTCGACAGCAAATAGGAAGAAGCACTCATCCAGTTCCTCCGTGAGAACTGGGACATCTTTGCATAGAAACCTTCTGACATGCCGGGTGTACACATAGAACTGGCTGAGCATCATTTGCGTGTCGATCCCAAGGTAAAACTCGTCAAAGAGCATCTTCAGCGGTCCGCCGTGCAGAAGAGAAAGGCAATTGGCGAGGAACTGGCTCGGCTCCTAGCAGCAGAGTTCATCCGAAAGATCTACCACTCCGAGTGGCTTGCCAATGTAGTCATGGTCCCTAAGAAGGACGATTCACTTTGTATGTGCATCGATTTCAAGCACATCAATTGGGCCTGCCCGAAAGATCATTTTCCTCTCCACCGCATCGATCAGATTGTTGACTCGACCGTGGGGTGCGAGCGCTTGTCTTTTTTAGATGCATATTCCGGGTATCATCAGATCCGACTGTATGGTCCCGATGAAATAAAAACAGCCTTCATCACCCCATTCGGGTGCTTTTGCTATGTCACTATGCCATTTGGTCTTAAAAATGCCAGAGCCACATTCATGAGGATGATTCAGAAGTGCCTGCTCACTCAAATCAGTTGGAATGTGGAAGCATACATGGATGACATTGTGGTCAAGTCACGTAAAGGTTCTGACCTACTGACTAACCTCGCAGAAACCTTTGCCAACCTAAGAAGGTATGATATCAAGCTTAATCCGTCAAAGTGCACATTTGGAGTTCCAGGTGGAAAGTTACTCGGTTTCCTCGTTTCTGAACGAGGGATCGACGCAAATCCAGAAAAAGTTGATACCATCCTCCGAATGAAACGCCTTGTGTGTGTGCATGACGTTCAGAAGCTTACTGGTTGTTTGGCCGCCTTGAGTCGATTCATTTCTCGTCTCGGTGAAAAGGCCTTACCTCTTTACCTCTTGATGAAGAAATCTGATAAGTTCGAGTGGACTGAGGAAGCTGATGCAGCATTTGCAGAGCTCAAAGCCCTGCTTTCTACCCACCCGGTGCTTGCTGCGCCAATTAGCAAAGAGCCTTTACTGCTTTATATAGCAGCCACTGGACAAGTTGTCAGTACAGTACTCACGGTCGAGCGGGAAGAAGAAGGAAAGGCTTACAAAGTTCAGCGCCCAGTGTATTATCTCTCTGAAGTTTTGACTCCATCCAAGCAACGATATCCACATTATCAGAAGCTTGTCTATGGAATCTACATGACTATGAAGAAGGTTGCACACTATTTCTCTGATCACTTCATTACAGTCGTCAGCGACGCACCATTATCTGAAATTCTGAACAATAGAGATGCATCTGGTCGAGTGGCAAAATGGGTGATTGAACTCCTTCCATTAGATATCAAGTTTGAGGCAAAGAAAGCTATCAAGTCCCAAGCAATCGCAAACTTCCTTGCCGAGTGGATTGAGCAGCAACTGCCGACTCAAGTTCACTCGGAGCATTGGACCATGTTCTTCGATGGCTCCAAGATGCTGAACGGTTCCGGTGTCGGGGTAGTGTTGGTATCCCCCCGTGGAGACAAGCTTAGCTATGTTCTCCAAATTCATTTTGACTCTTCCAACAATGAAGCTGAATATGAAGCACTTTTGTACGGGTTGCGTATGGCCATTTCACTCGGCGTCTATCACCTTATGGTCTACGGTGGCTCAGATTTGGTGGTTAATCAAGTGATGAAAGAATGAGATGTCAGGAGCCCAGCCATGACTGGTTATTGCAATGCAGTAAGAAAGCTGGAAAAGAAGTTTGAAGGGTTGGAGCTTCACCATATAGCTCGACTGAAAAATCAAGCCACAGATGAATTAGCAAAGATAGGATCTAAGAGAGAGGCCATTCCCAGCAATGTATTTTTGGAACATATTCATTCACCTTCAGTTCAGGAAGATCCTTTCACTGAAGAGCCCCCACAGCCTAAGAGCGCCACAGATCCGACTGAAGTCAAAATCCCAGCTGTGGTCGACTTAGTCATGGAGGTTTTGGTCGTCACTCCCGACTTGACAGTGCCATACATTGCATACATTCTTAGGAAAGAACTTCCAGAGGATGAAGAAGAGGCTCGACAGATCGTCCGACGATCTAAAGCCTTTACTGTGATAAAAGGTCAGTTGTTCAGAGAAAGTGTAACTAGAGTTTGCCAAAAATGCATCACGCTAGAAGAAGGCCGAATGATCCTCAATGATATTCACTCGGGGACCTGTGGTCACCATGCGTCCTCTCGGACCATCGTGGCCAAAGCATACCGAGCCGGATTTTACTCGCCACATGCCAATGAGATGGCGAAAGAAATAGTAGACAAACGTGAAGGTTGTCAGTTTTATTACGACATGTCCCATAAGCATGCGTCAGCTCTAAAGACTATTCCACTCGTCTGGCCTTTCACTGTATGGGGATTGGACATGGTTGGACCTCTAAGGACTGGCAGAAGTGGATTTACCCATGTGCTGGTAGCAGTCGACAAGTTTACCAAATGGATTGAAGCCAAGCCCATTAAAAACCTTGAAGCAAGTACGGCTGTAAGTTTCATCAGAGAATTGATATTCAGATATGGTGTTTCGCACAACATCATCACAGATAACGGGTCAAACTTCAACTCTGATGAGTTCAGAGCCTTTTGTGCTTCCCAAGGCATGAGGGTCGATTACGCTTCAGTCGCCCATCCTCAGTTGAATGGGCAGGCTGAAAGAGCAAATGGATTGATTATCAAAGGACTGAAACCCCGATTGATGCGTGACCTCAAGCATGCAGCAGGTGCCTGGGTCGATGAACTTCCATCAGTACTTTGGGGATTGAGGACAACTCCTAATCGGTCAATTGGACGAACTCCATTCTTCTTAGTCTACGGAGCTGAAGCCACACTCCCGAGTGATCTGCTCCACAATGCGCCCCCAGTCGAGCTCTGCTCAGAAGAAGAAGCAGAACAGGCTCGGCAAGATGCAGTCGATCTCCTAGAAGAAGAAAGAGAGATGGCCTTGATCCGGTCGACCATTTATCAACAAGACCTGCATCGATTCCATGCCAGAAACATAAGGGGTCGGGCATTTCAGGAGGGAGACTTGGTTCTTCGAGTGGACCAGCAGAAACCACACAAGCTCTCTCCTGCTTGGGAAGGCCCCTTCGTCGTCACCAAAGTGCTCCACAATGGAGCATATCGTCTTTTCAGCGTCGAGCACAATAAAGATGAGCCACGCGCTTGGAATGCGGAGCTACTCCGCCCCTTTTACTCTTAAGCATTCAGACTGTTGAGATGTTATAAGAAATACCTTTTAGTTTGATTATCAAAGAAATGATTTTACAGTCTTCCGAATGATTGTTGTTCATTTTTTACATGTTCTAAAATCCCCCAGTGGGTGCCTTAGCTGCGAATCCGTTTCGCCTAAGTTGAAAAGAAAAATCCTACCGAGTGGTGAGCCAGCCTCTCACTCGGGGGCTTAGCTGCGAATATGTTTCGCCTAAGTGTTAAAAAATCCTACAGAGTGGTGATCCAGCCTCTCACTCGGAGGCTTAGCTGCAGTCCAGTACTCGCCTAAGTGTTAAAAAATCCTACCGAGTGGTGAGCCAGCCTTTCACTCGGAGGCTTAGCTGCAGTCCAATAACTCGCCTAAGTGTTAAAAATCCTACCGAGTGGTGAGCAGCCTCTCACTCAGAGGCTTAGCTGCAGTCCAGTACTCGCCTAAGTTTAAAAAGATCCTAGCAGATGGTACGGGTCGACCACGACCCCCCCTCCCGGGGGGTTGCACCGTCAAGAAGAAGGACGAGATTGTGCGAGCAATCCTCTCACTCGCGGGCTTAGCTGCAGTCCAGTACTCGCCTAAGTGTAAAAAATCCTACCGAGTGGCGAGCAATCCTCTCACTCGGGGGCTTAGCTGCAGTCCAGTACTCGCCTAAGTGTAAAAAATCCTACCGAGTGGCGAGCAATCCTCTCACTCGAGGGCTTAGCTGCAGTCCAGTACTCGCCTAAGTGTAAAAAATCCTACCGAGTGGAGAGCAATCCTCTCACTCGGGGGCTTAGTTGCAGTCCAGTACTCACCTAAGTGTAAAAACTTCTACCGAGTGGCAAGCAATCCTCTCACTCGGAGACTTAGCTGCAGTCCAGTACTCGCCTAAGTTTGAAAAACCTAACCGAATGGTACGGGTTGACCACGACCCCTCCCCCCAAGGCTGCGCCGTCAAGAAGGACGAGATTGTGCGCACTGCCAAAGGCTCATCCAACAGCTGACGCCAAGGTGAGCTGCTTTCAGGAGCGTCAAGACCATTGCTGAATGCCTCACTAATGAGCTGATCAATGCTGCCAAAGGCTCATCCAACAACTAGTGCCAAGGCGAACTGCTTTCAAGAACGTCAAGGCCATTGTTGAATGCCTCGTTGATGAGCTGCTCAATGCTGCTCAAGGCTCGTCCAACAGGTCGACTGCGGCCTCTTCCTCATAAGCTGCATCGAGAGTACAAACACCAATCCGAGTGAAGAGCAAGTCCCGCTCGAAGACAAACACAACATATTCAAAGATAAGCCAAGTTCAGATAAATCCAAAGGTTTCTAACCGCGAATTAAAAGTACTCGGGCATCAGGCCCGAAGGAGTTTCAACGATTACAAAATCACTCGGCATTCCGAGGCAAATAAGGGTGAAGCATAATGTTTTTTCAATCACTCGGCGGGAGAAGGGTTGGCTGGATCGCAGAAGTTGTCAAGGTCAATGTTGTCCGTAATACAAGTGGCAGCCTCAAGGAAGGTGTCCAGGAAGGACTGGAAATTTTGCTTCTTAGTATTCACAACCTTGAGAGCTGCCAACTTGTCTTCCCTGGCGTCCTTGCAGTGCATTCGAACCAGTGACAGGGCGACGTCAGTGCCACGGCGAGCGGATGACTTCTTCCACTCCTGCACTCGACCAGGAATCTGATTGAGTCGAGTCATCAGCGACTCGAGGTCTTGAGAAAGTTCCACCTAAGGCCAGAGTTCGGCGTCTACCCGGGTCATCGCAGCCTTCAGTCGAGCTAGATAGGCAACGACGCCATCCAAGCGTGATTCCAACCACAGCAAGTTCATCACAACGTCATCCTTCACAGGACAATTGATGGGGTCGAGACCTATCTCGACCCGCCCAGTTTCAGCTTCAAAATCCTGGCAAAGTTCTGTCCCATCATGTTGGGGATATAACTATTTGTGTAAGCCGCCTAGGAGGGGCCGGGTTACACAAAGAGACTCATCAGAGAGAAGCCCAAGACCAAGCATGAAGATGGCGATTCGATAAAGGGCTTAAGGCCCACAGGCGACTTAAGCCCGTTGTAGTAAACCGCCATGATGGCATGACTTGTAATATAAGGTAGATTTAACTAGTCACCGAGCCGGAGACTGTTTATAAGCCGGCCGGGACTCTGCAAGCCACAGGGCATCAACCCGTGTATATAAGGGGACGACCTACTGGCGGCTTAGGCAAGAAACAACTCATCGAGAACCGGGCATAGCGTATCTTGCTCCCTGGTCATCGAAACATCAATACCAACCCAACTAGACGTAGGCCTTACCTTCACCGTAAGGGGCCGAACTAGTATAAACCCTCTCGTGTCCTTTGTCCCGCTTAACCCCTTCAAGCTTCCTAGTTGCAATGGCTCCACAACTTATTCCTTTCACGAGGACATCTGACGTGACAATTCCATGATAGTTGGAGCCCACTGTGGGGCCAGCGCATGGTGGATTTGAGTTCTTGAAGGGCAACTTCGAAGGGCTCAAGGGATACGTGGTGGGCCGGATGACCAAGAGTCGTCGCGGCAAGATCTACATCAACGACGAAGGCTGGGGTCCCGACGCCGGCTCAATTGAGTACGGATACCGGGTCCTCTTCGGTGGAATCCACGTCTTCATCGGCCGGATCGGTGAGCCGGGCCCTGAGCCGGACAACTGCACCGACCTCGTCGAGATGGCTCAGCATGCGAGGAAGACCCGGACTCAACCTGTCTTACGGCGTGCCTCCGTGGGGTGCGTCCACGGAGAGGAATTTTCTGAAGGATCTGAAGATAGGGGTGAGACCGTCGTCCTCTCAGACGGTGATTCGTCCACCGGCTCAACAGATTCGTTGTATCAGATGCAAGACAGCGCGCTTGGGGGCTGTTCTAATGGCGTCAGTATTCCGGACCCCTATGAGCCGCCAAGATGGGCAGGGATCTTCATGGCTGGAACTCAGCCCGGTTCAAACTCTACAGCTGCTACAGTGATCACATCCGGATTAGGAGCAGCCGGGGCAGGCGACCCCGTGTGCCCGCCGGCTCAGGTGCTGATGGATCTCATGGACAAGCTTACGGCCCTGTTAACCACCACGATTATTCCTGCAGACAAAGATGAGCATGACGCAGTGGTAGCACAGGTGCGTGAGGAGATAGCTCAGGCCAAGGAAGCCTTGGCAGCTGAGGATACTCGACTAGCTACAGAGCGGGCGGCTCTCGACGCCCGGGCATAGTGCTTGCAGTCAGAAGCTTACCAGCTCATGATGAGCTTAAACGCATCCAATGAGGTGATGAGGAGGAGACATCAGAAGACTCAGTCCCGTTTACCTCCGAATTACGACCCTCGGGTTCTTTTTGCTACACTCGGAGCTGGCCCAAGTAACCCGCTAGAGGCCAATCAATTTATGACAGCCGGAACAGGAGGGCCGACTCAGCCTCGGGAGATGGCACCACCTCACGTGAGCATGCCACCACCGCGTTATGTCCCGGTTCCACCGGGTCACTTTTCCAACCCCATGGAGAACTTAATCGCAGCTTCAACGCGTTTGGCGGCTCTTCCTATGGACGGTGATGACCCGGCGGCAGTGGAGACTCGGAGAGTCAGAGAACTCCTCCAGACGGCCTTAGCTCAGCAGGAGACCTATTCTTACAGCCGGGATAGGATTCATTCAACTCCCCCGCCCTGGGTAGCACCACCTCGCCAGAACCAGAGCTCGAGTTACAGCAGACACATGGAGTCGGAAGCTTTGTCAAGCAACGCCCAACGCCATAACCAGCCCGGTGGCTATAATCCGGTGCAAGATCGAATACGTTAAGAGAACGAGCAGGCGGCTCAGGCGGCGACT
Organism: Triticum aestivum; assembly: GCF_018294505.1. Classification (NCBI taxonomy): domain Eukaryota; kingdom Viridiplantae; phylum Streptophyta; class Magnoliopsida; order Poales; family Poaceae; genus Triticum; species Triticum aestivum. The sequence goes on along the minus strand of NC_057810.1, from coordinate 261,503,539 downwards.
CAACAGACGGCACATCAAGATTTTCCAGAGTATCCAACAACTTCCGTTGAGGCGGGAGTAGCCACTAGAACCGGTGGTGTTCCTTGTCTGGTCCCGGCTTTGCGTAATGTGTGGTTGCCCAAAGACTTCAAGGGACCTCGAAAGGTGCCGAATTACACGGCCGACTTGCAGCCCGGAGCATGGATTGAGAGTTATGAGATGGCCATGGAGCTGTTGGAAGTTAGTGACGCGGCGATGGCTAAATATTTCACCATGATGCTACATGGAACGACCCGGTCTTGGTTAAAAGGCCTGCCACCCAATTCCATTGGTTCATGGGGCGAGTTAAAGGCCCAGTTCATCCAGAACTTCAAGGACACCTGTAAGCAATCTATGTCGATTGTGGACTTGACGGATTGCAAGCAAGAGGAAGGTGAATCCACCACCCATTGGGTACGCCGGGTCAAGGAGATAAGTCATTCCTCCGATAAGATGGATGACGGCTCTGCAGTCCTTATGCTGGAGAAAAAATGCCGTTTTGAGCCGCTGAGGCAGAAACTGGGGCGCCTTAAACGTGACCTCACGGATATGGGTACGCTGATGGGGGCTTTAGTCAAATATGCCGATTCTGATAGTACCAAGGATCCCGCGTCTGACGATGAGAAGACAGGGAAGGGAAAAAGGAACGGCAATGGAAAGGGTCAACAGCATAACCCGGGAAACCAAAGCGGCAATAAGCGCAAGGCGGATGGTAACCCAGAGTTTGTGGCCAATGCCAACGCGCGGGGTAACAATAAGAGATATAAGGGTAAGCCGCCTCGGTCCGGCGGGTCAGGCCCATCTCTTGAGCAGCTACTCAATGAGCCCTGCCCAAAACACGGCACCCGGGAGCACCCCGCCACACACCTATGGAAGGATTGCGCGATCATGAAGGCATTTAAAAATTCCAACACCTTCGATGGCAGTCATGGATCTGGCGGCGGCTCAGGGGCTGGCGGCTTTCATGGCCCGGGCAGTGGCTCAAATTCTGGTTTCCAGGGGCATCCAGGTGGTAATAATCAGCAGCAGTCTGGTCAAGGAGGGTAGCAGCAGCAATAGTCAGGCTATCAAAGCCATCCAAAGCAGTTGAATGGCGGGCAGTATCACGTTTTTACCACTAGTTTGTGCAAACGTGACCAAAAGGTTCGTAAGAGGACCGTGAATTCTGTTGAGCCGGCAATTCCGCGTTATTTGAGGTGGTCAGAGGAGCCCATTATATGGAGCAGAGAGGATCACCCTCCACGGGTCGATAATCCGGGTCAGTTAGCCTTGGTGGTGGCACCCCAGGTTGGTGGATATAAATTCACTAAGGTACTCATGGATGGCGGTAGCAACATCAATATCCTCTACTACGAGACCTTTCAGCGCATGGGGTTGACTGAGAAGAATTTGAGAACATCCAACACTGTTTTCCATGGGTGGTTCCGGGTAAGTTGGCTTACCCAGTTGGTAAGATTGAATTGGAGGTGGCCTTTGGAGATGAGTACGATTCCAGGGCTGAGAAATTAATGTTTGAAGTGGTTAAAATCAGGAGTCCATATCACGCTCTGTTTGGGCGACCGGCTTATGCTAAATTCATGGCACGGCCGTGTTACGTTTACTTACAGCTCAAGATGCCGGGTTACAAGGGCACCATCACTGTGCATGGGAGTCGAAAGTTGGCCTTGGAATGTGAAGAAGGCGACGCGGCTTACGCAGAGTCTGCCTGTGCCACGGAGGAGCTCAAATTTTATCAAGACAATGTTGACCCGACGGATATGACCTCCCTCAAGAAACCAACTACTGAGCATGACCCGACGTTGAAGTTTAAATCGGCCGCTGAGACAAAGCTTGTTGACTTTACCCCAGGAGATGCCTCCAAACAATTCAGTATCAGTGCCAATTTTGGATCCTAAATAGGAAAGCACGCTCGTCGAGTTCATCCATGAGAACCGGGACATCTTTGCATGGAAACCTTCTGACATGCCGGGTGTACCGAGGGAACTCGCTGAGCACACTCTCAATATTGATCCAAAGTATAAGCCGGTCAGGCAGTTTCTCCGATGGTTCAACGAGGAGAGACGGAAGGCTATTGGGGAAGAGGTTGCCCGGCTCTTAGCGGCCGGGTTTATTGTTGAAGTTTTTCACCCATAGTGGTTGGCTAACCCGGTGTTAGTACTCAAGAAGAATGGCACTTGGCGGTTGTGTGTGGATTACACGGACTTAAACAAGGCTTGTCCGGCTGATCCGTTTGCTCTCCCCCATATTGATCAAATTATTGATGCTACGGCGGGTTGTGAATGTTTGAGCTTCCTGGATGCTTACTCTGGTTATCATCAGATCAAGATGGCAGTTAAGGACTAGGAGAAGACGGCTTTCATCACTCCGTTTGGAGCCTTCTATTATGTATCTATGCCGTTTGGACTCAAAAGTGCCCAGGCGACTTATCATCGGTGTGTGCAGAACTGTTTGCACGATCAAATTGGGCGTAATGTTCATGCTTACATGGATGACATTGTGGTGAAGTCCAGAGAAAAGGAAACCTTGATATCTGACTTGAAGGACACCTTCGATAATCTCCGGGTTTACAAGATGATGCTTAACCCGACCAAGTGTGTGTTTGGTGTACCTGCAGGCAAGCTCTTAGGTTTTTTGGTGTCAAATAGAGGCATTGAAGCTAATCCGGAGAAGATTAAGGCGATTACCTCTCTGGCTAAGCCGGTGTGCATCAATGATGTTCAGAGACTGGCGGGTCGTGTTGCTGCTTTAAGCCGTTTCATAAGCCGGTTGGGTGAGAAGGCCCTTCCATTATATCAGATGATGAAGAAAACTGACACTTTTGTCTGGAGTGATGCTGCGGATGCTGCCTTTGAAGACTTGAAGAGGCAATTGTCTGAGCCACCGGTCCTTGCGGCTCCCATTGACAGAGAGTCGTTGCTGTTATATGTTGCTGCTAATTCACGAGCGGTCAGTGTTTCCATCGTGGTGGAACGTAAGGAGGCTGGCAAGGAGCATCCGGTTCAACGGACGGTTTACTATATCAGCGAGGTACTCATTGAGTCTAAGAAAAGGTATCCACATTGGCAGAAACTCGTTTACGGAGTGTTTATGGCCAACCGGAAGTTGAAGCAGTACTTTCTAAGTCATCCTATAACTGTGGTAAGTTTTGCCCCTTTGGGAGACATCAAACAGAATAGGGAGGCCACAGGACGAGTCGCCAAGTGGGCTATTGAGCTTGGTCCTCATGGTTTGAAGTACATGCCTCAGACTGCTATTAAGTCTCAGACCTTGGTGGACTTTATCAATGATTGGACAGAGTTGGATGCACTTGAGGAGAAGCCAGATAACACATATTGGACTATTCACTTTGACGGGTCCAGGCAGCTAGAAGGCTCGGGGGTTGCAATTGTCTTAACTTCCCCTCGAGGTGACAAATTTCATTATGTACTCCGGCTTATGTTCCCATGTACTAACAACACAACTGAGTACGAGGCCTTACTTCATGGTCTTCGGATGGCTAAGGAGATGAACTTAATGTTGGGGAACGCAGCAGAAATTCAAAAATTTTCCTACGAATCACCAAGATCTATCTATGGAGAGACCAGCAACGAGTAGAAGGAGAAGAGAGTTTGCATCTACATACCCTTGTAGATCGCTAAGCGGAAGCGTTCAAGTGAACGGGGTTGATGGAGTCGTACTCGTCGTGATTCAGATCACCGATGATCAAGTGCCGAACGGACGGCACCTCCGCGTTCAACACACGTACAGCCCGGTGACGTCTCCCACGCCTTGATCCAGCAAGGAGAGAGGGAGAGGTTGAGGAAGACTCCATCCAACAGCAGCACAACGGCGTGGTGGTGGTGGAGGAGCGTGGCAATCCTGTAGGGCTTCGCCGAGCACCTACGGGAGAGGAGGAGTACTTGGGAGAGAGGAGAGGGCTGCAACCAAAGGCAGAGATCGAATCACGTGTATTCTGTGTGTATCATGGGCAGCCCTATGCCTCACTATTTATAGGGGGAGAGGGGGGCTGCGCCCCCTTTAGGGTTTCCCACCCCAAGGGGTGCGGCCAGCCCCCAGATGGCATCTGGTGCGGCGGCCAGAGGGGGAGGAGAGGGAGGCGCAGGGAGCATGGGCCTTAAGGCCCATCTGCCCTAGGGTTTGCCCCCTCCCACTCTCCCCTGCGCCTTGGGCCCCTTGTGGGGGGCGCACCAGCCCATTTGGGGCTGGTTCCCTCCCACACATGGCCCATGCAGACCTCCGGGGTTGGTGGCCCCACTTGGTGGACCCCCGGGACCCTCCCGGTGGTCCCGGTACAATACCGATATCGCCCAAAACTTTTCCGGTGACCAAAACAGGACTTCCCATATATAAATCTTTACCTCCGGACCATTCCGGAACTCCTCGTGACGTCCGGGATCTCATCCGGGACTCCGAACAACATTCGGTAACCACATACAAGCTTCCTTTATAACCCTAGCGTCATCGAACCTTAAGTGTGTAGACCCTACGGGTTCGGGAGACATGTAGACATGACCGAGACGTTGTCTGGTTAATAACCACCAGCGGGATCTGGATACCCATGTTGGCTCCCACATGTTCCACGATGATCTCATCGGATGAACCACGATGTCAAGGACTTAATCAATCCCGTATTCAATTCCCTTTGTCTATCGGTATGTTACTTGCCCGAGATTCGATCGTCGGTATCCAATACCTTGTTCAATCTCGTTACCGGCAAGTCACTTTACTCGTTCCGTAACACATCATCCCGTGATCAACTCCTTGGTCACATTGCGCATATGATGATGTCCTACCGAGTGGGCCCAGAGATACCTCTCCGTTTACACGGAGTGACAAATCCCAGTCTCGATCCGCATAAAACAATAGATACTTTCGGAGATACCCGTAGTGCACCTTTATAGTCACCCAGTTACATTGTGACGTTTGATACACCCAAAGCACTCCTATGGTATCCAGGAGTTACACGATCTCATGGTCAAAGGAAGAGATACTTGACATTGGCAAAGCTCTAGCAAATGAACTACACGATCTTTTGTGCTAGTCTTAGGATTGGGTCTTGTCCATCACATCATTCTCCTAATGATGTGATCCCGTTATCAACGACATCCAATGTCCATAGCCAGGAAACCATGACTATCTGTTGATCACAACGAGCTAGTCAACTAGAGGCTCACTAGGGACATATTGTGGTCTATGTATTCACACGTGTATTACGATTTCCGGATAATACAGTTATAGCATGAATAAAAGACAATTATCATGAACAAGGAAATATAATAATAATACTTTTATTATTGCCTCTAGGGCATATTTCCAACAGTCTCCCACTTGCACTAGAGTCAATAATCTAGTTCACATCGCCATGTGATTAACACTCACAGGTCACATCGCCATGTGACTAATACCCAAGAGTTTACTAGAGTCAGTAGTCTAGTTCACATCACTATGTGATTGACACTCAATGAGTTTTTTTGTTTGATCATGTTGCTTGTGAGAGAGGTTTTAGTCAACGGGTCTGAACCTTTCAGATCCGTGTGTGCTTTACAAATCTCTATGTCATCTCCTAGATGCAGCTACCACGCTCTATTTGGAGCTATTCCAAATAACTGTTCTACTTGGAGCTATTCAAAATTGTTGCTCCATTATATGTATCCGGTCTCTCTACTCAGAGCTATCCGGATAGGTGTCAAGCTTGCATCGTCATAACCCTTTACGACGAACTCTTTTACCACCTCCATAATTGAGAAAAATTCCTTAGTCCACTAGTTACTAAGGATAACTTTGACCGCTGTCCTGTGAGCCATTCTTGGATCACTCTTGTACCCCTTGACTGACTCATGGCAAGGCACACTTCAGGTGCGGTACTCAGCATAGCATACTGAAGAGCCTACGTCTTAAGCATAGGGGACGACCTTCGTCCTTTCTCTCTATTCTGCCGTGGTCGAGCTTTAAGTCTTAACTTCGTACCTTACAACTCAGGCAAGAACTTCTTCTTTGACTGATCCATCTTGAATACCTTCAAGATCATGTCAAGGTATGTGCTCATTTGAAAGTACCATTAAGCGTTTTGATCTATCCTTATAGATCTTGATGCTCAATGTTCAAGTAGCTTAATCCAGGCTTTCCATTGAAAAACACTTTCAAAATAACCCTATATGCTTTCCAGAAATTCTACGTCATTTCTGATCAACAATATGTCAACAACATATACTCATCAGAAATTCTATAGTGCTCCCACTCACTTCTTTGAAAATACAAGTTTCTCATAAACTTTGTACAAACCCAAAATCTTTGATCGTCATCAAAGCATACATTCCAACTCCGAGATGCTCACTCCAGTCCTTAGAAGGATTGCTGGAGCTAGCATACCTTTTAGCATCCTTAGGATCGACAAAACCTTTCTGATTGTATCACATACAACCTTTCCTCACGAAAACTGGTAAGGAAACTCGTTTTGATATCCATCTGCCAGATTTCATAAATACAGCTAATGCTAACATGAATCCGACGGACTTTAAGCATCGCTACGGATGAGAAAATCTCATCGTAGTCAACTCCTTGAACTTGTGAAAAACTTTTCGCCACAAGTCAAGCTTCATGGACGGTGACATTACCATCCACGTCTGTCTTCTTCTTAAAGATCCATTTATCTTAATTGCTTGCCGATCATCGGGCAAGTCCACCAAAGTCCATGGATCCGTTCTCGGATTTTATGGCCTCGAGCCATTTATTGGAATCCGGGCCCACCATCGCTTCTCCATAGCTCGTAGGTTCATTGTTGTCCAGCAACATGACTTCCAAGACAGGATTACGTACCACTCTGAAGTAGTACGCATCCTTGTCATCCCACGAGGTTTGGTAGTGACTTGATCCGAAGTTTCATGATCAATATCATAAGCTTCCACTTCAATTGGTGTAGGTGCCACAGGAACAACTTCCTGTGCCCTGCCACACACTAGTTGAAGAGACGGTTCAATAACCTCATCAAGTCTCCACCATCCTCCCACTCAACTCTTTCGAGAGAAACCTTTCCTCGAGAAAGGACCCGATTCTAGAAACAATTCATATTGCTTTCGGATCTGAATTAGGAGGTATACCCAACTGTTTTGGGTGTCCTATGAAGATGTATTTTATCCGCTTTGGGTTCGAGCTTAATCCTGAAACTTTTTCACATAAGCGTCGCAGCCCCAAACCTTTAAGAAACGACAACTTAGGTTTCTCTAAACCATAATTCATACGGTGTCATCTCAACGGAATTACGTGGTGCCCTATTTAAAGTGAATGTGGTTGTCTCTAATGCCTAACCCATGAACGATAGAGGTAATTCGATAAGAGACATCATGGTACGCACCATATCCAATAGGGTGCAACTATGATGTTCGGACACACCATCACATTATGGTGTTCCAGGCGGTATTAATTGCGAAACAATTTCCACAATGTCTTAATTGTGTGCCAAAACTCGTAACTCAGATATTCATCTCTATGATCATATCATAGACATTTTATCCTCTTGTCACAATGATCTGCTACTTCACTCTGAAATTACTTGAACCATTCAATAATTCAGACTTGTGTTTCATCAAGTAAATATTCTCAACATCTACTCGAATTATCTGTGAAGTAAGAACATAACGATATTCACTGCATGCCTCAGCACTCATTCGACTGCACACATCAAAATGTGTTACTTCCAACAAGTTGCTATCTTGTTCCATCTTACTGAAAACGAGGCTTTTCAGTCATCTTGCCTATGTGGTATGATTGCATATCTCAAGTGATTCAAAATCAAGTGAGTCCGAACGGTCCATTTGCATGGAGTTCCTTCATGCATATACACCAATAGACATGGTTCGCATGTCTCAAACTTTTCAAAAATGAGTGAGTCCAAAGATCCATCAACATGGAGCTTCTTCATGCGTTTTATACCATTATGACTTACATGGCAGTGCCACAAGTAAGTGGTACTATCATTACTATCTTATATCTTTTGGCATGAAAATGTGTATCACTACGATCGAGATTCAATAAACCATTCACGTTTAATACTAATCTTGATGGTAGAGGGAGCGTGCGATGTTTGATCATATCAACCTTGGAAACACTTCCAACATATATCGTCAGCTCACCTTTAGCTAGTCTCCGTTTTATTCCGTAGCTTTTATTTCGAGTTACTAAAACTTAGCAACCGAACCGGTATCTAATACCCTGGTGCTACTAGGAGTACTAGTAAAGTACACATTAACATAATGTATATCCAATATACTTCTATCGACCTTGCTAGCCTTCTCATCTACCAAGTATCTAGGGTAATGCTGCTCCAGTAGCTGTTCCCCTTATTATAGAAGCACTTAGTCTCGGGTTTGGGTTCAACCTTGGGTTTCTTCACTAGTGCAGCAGTCGATTTGCCGTTTCATGAAGTATCCCTTCTTTCCCTTGCCCTTCTTGAAACTAGTGGTTTCATCAACCATCAACAATTGATGCTCCTTCTTGATTTCTACTTTCGCGATGTCAAACAATGCGAATACCTCAAGGATCATCATCTCTATCCTTGATATGTTATAGTTCATCACGAAGCTCTAGCAGCTTGGTGGCAATGACTTTGGGGAAACATCACTATCTCATCTGGAAGATTAACTCCCACTCGATTCAAGTGATTGTCGCACTCAGACAATCTGAGCACTAGCTCAATGATTAAGCTTTTCTCCCTTAGTTTGCAGGCTAAGAAAATCGTCGGAGGTCTTATACCTCTTGACGTGGGCACGAGCCTGAAATCCCAATTTCAGCCCTCGAAACATCTCATATGTTCCGCGACGTTTCGAAAACGTCTTTGGTGCCTCTACTTAAACCATTTAACTGAACTATCACGTAGTTATCAAAACGTGTATGTTCGATGTTCGAAACATCCACAAACGACGTTTGGAGTTTAGCACACTAAGCAGTGCATTAAGGACATAAGCGTTCTAGTGTCCGCATAATCGCTACTGTCAACTTTCAACTATATTTTCTCTAGGAACATATCTAAAACAGTAGAACTAAAGCGCGAGCTACGACATAATTTGCAAAAGGTCTTTTGACTATGTTCAAGATAATTAAGTTCATCTTATGAACTCCCACTTAGATAGACATCCCTCTGGTCATCTAAGTGATCACATGATCCGAGTCAATTAGGCCGTGTCCGATCATCACGTGAGACGGACTAGTTAACGTCGGTGAACATCTTCATGTTGATCGTATCTACTATACGACTCATGCTCGACCTTTCGGTCTCCGTGTTCCGAGGCCATGTCTGCACATGCTAGGCTTGTCAAGTTAACCCTAAGTGTTTTCGCTGTGTAAAACTGTCTTACACCCGTTGTATGTGAACGTAAGAATCCATCACACCCGATCATCACGTGGTGCTTAGAAGCGACGAACTGTAGCAGCGGTGCACAGTTAGGGGAGAACACTTCTTGAAATTGTTGTAAGGGATCATCTTATTTACTACCGTCGTTCTAAGCAAACAAGATGCATAAACATAATAAACATCACATGCAATTATATAGTTGTGACATGATATGGCCAATATCATATAGCTCCATTGATCTCCATCTTCGGGGCTCCATGATCATCTTGTCACCGGCATGACACCATGATCTCCATCATCATGATCTCCATCATCGTGTCTTCATGAAGTTGTCACGCCAACGACTACTTCTACTTCTATGGCTAACGCGTTTAGCAATAAAGTAAAGTAAGTTACATGGCGTTCTTCAATGACACGCAGGTCATACAAAAAATAAAGACAACTCCTATGGCTCCTGCCGGTTATCATACTCATCGACATGCAAGTCGTGAATCCTATTACAAGAACATGATCAATCTCATACATCACATATCATTCATCACATCCTTTTGGCCATATCACATCACATAGCATACCCTGCAAAAACAAGTAAGACGTCCTCTAATTGTTGTTGCATGTTTTACGTGGCTGCTATGGGTTTCTAGCAAGAACGTTTCTTACCTACGCAAAACCACAACGTGATATGCCAATTGCTATTTACCCTTCATAAGGACCCTTTTCATCGAATCCGTTCCGACTAAAGTGGGAGAGACTGGCACCCGCTAGCCACCTTATGCACCAAGTGCATGTCAATCGGTGGAACCTGTCTCACGTAAGAGTACGTGTAAGGTCGGTCCGGGCCGCTTCATCCCACAATACCGTCGAAACAAGATTGGACTAGTAACGGTAAGCATATTGAACAACATCAACGCCCACAACTACTTTGTGTTCTACTCGTGCAAAGAATCTACGCAATAGACCTAGCTCATGATGCCACTGTTGGGGAACGTAGCAGAAATTCAAAAAATTTCCTACGAATCACCAAGATCTATCTATGGAGAGACCAGCAACGAGTAGAAGGAGAAGAGAGTTTGCATCTACATACCCTTGTAGATCGCTAAGCGGAAGCGTTCAAGTGAACGGGGTTGATGGAGTCGTACTCGTCGTGATTCAGATCACCGATGATCAAGTGCCGAACGGACGGCACCTCCGCGTTCAACACACGTACAGCCCGGTGACGTCTCCCACGCCTTGATCCAGCAAGGAGAGAGGGAGAGGCCCAGAGATACCTCTCCGTTTACACGGAGTGACAAATCCCAGTCTCGATCCGCATAAAACAATAGATACTTTCGGAGATACCCGTAGTGCACCTTTATAGTCACCCAGTTACGTTGTGACGTTTGATACACCCAAAGCACTCCTACGGTATCCAGGAGTTACACGATCTCATGGTCAAAGGAAGAGATACTTGACATTGGCAAAGCTCTAGCAAATGAACTACACGATCTTTTGTGCTAGTCTTAGGATTGGGTCTTGTCCATCACATCATTCTCCTAATGATGTGATCCCGTTATCAACGACATCCAATGTCCATAGCCAGGAAACCATGACTATCTGTTGATCACAACGAGCTAGTCAACTAGAGGCTCACTAGGGACATATTGTGGTCTATGTATTCACACGTGTATTACGATTTCCGGATAATACAGTTATAGCATGAATAAAAGACAATTATCATGAACAAGGAAATATAATAATAATACTTTTATTATTGCCTCTAGGGCATATTTCCAACACTTAAGCCGGGTAAGGTGCCTGGGCGACTCAGATCTCATCGCTCAATAGGTGTCAGGCAAGTGGGATTCCAAGGATCCTCTCATGGCGGCTTATCGACGTGAAGTAGATGCCGTGGCTGGACATTTCAAGGGTTATCAAGTGGAGCACATTGATCGAAGGAAGAACGAGGCGGCTGATGCTTTAAGCTGGCTGGGATCTCAACGTAAGCCGGTGCCACCTAACACCTTTCTTGATGTTTTGCAAAACCCTTCTGTCAAGGTGCCTACCGAGGAAGAACTAGCGGTGCCAGACCCGGAGGCACAACTGGTGGCGGCTCTTCATGTCATCCCGGATCGGACAGTGCCCTATTTGGCTTACATGACCTGGGGTGAGTTACCTGAGGATGAGACCTTGGCAAGACAAATTGTCAAGCGTTCCAAATCTATGACGATTGTTCATGGCGAGTTACACCATCTAAGTGTCACTGGGGTGCTTCAACGCTGTGTGTCGCCTGCAGAGGGACAAGAGATACTTCGTGAGATTCATGAAGGAGATTGTGGTCATCATGTCAGCTCAAAATCTCTTGTGGCCAAGGCTTTCCGTCATGGTTTCTACTAGCTCACAGCTCATGGTGATGCGGAGGATCTAGTCAGTAAATGTGACGGTTGTCAGAAGTTCTCACGACGTGCTCATGTGCCGGCTCAAGAATTACGGATGATCCCAATTACTTGGTCGTTCGCAGTCTGGGGGCTTGACATGATTGGACCTTTCAAAAGGTCTAAGGATAAAAAGACACATCTCCTGGTAGCAGTGGATAAATTTACAAAGTGGGTTGAGGCAGAGCCAGTCAGTAAGTGTGATGCGGCCATGGCGGTTCAGTTCATGAAAAAGGTGATCTTTCGTTTTGGTTTCCCACACAACATTATAACTGATAATGGTAAGAATCTCTCCAAGGGAGCCATGGAAGTGTTCTGTCAAAGAGAACATATCCGGCTTGATGTTTCGGCTGTTGCTCATCCTCAGTCCAATGGTCAAGCAGAAAGAGCTAATCAAGAGATCCTGAAAGGCATCAAGCCCCGGCTCTTAGTCCCCTTACAGCGGACTCCGGGTTGTTGGGTGGAGGAGTTACCCTCCGTGCTATGGAGCATCAACACTACGCCTAACAGATCCACGGGTTACACACCTTTTTTCATGGTTTATGGAGCAGAAGCAGTTCTGCCAAGTGACATCCGACACGACTCACCCCGTGTGGCGGCTTACGTTGAGGCGGATAACGAAAAGGCTCGTCAGAATGCACTTGACTTGTTGGATGAAGAGCGAGACTTGGCCATAGCCCGCTCGGCGATTTACCAGCAAGACCTGCGCCGCTATCACAGCCGCCGGGTTAGGAGCAGAACCTTTCAGGAAGGCGACTTGGTACTCCGGCTCATCCAAGATCAATCTAACATGCACAAGTTATCTCCGCCTTGGGAAGGACCGTTTGTGGTCAGCAAGAATCTAAACAACAGGTCATACTACCTCATTGATGTTCGAGAGCACAAAGACTCACGTAAATCGGAGGAGGAGACTCGCCGGCCGTGGAATATTGCTCATCTGCGGCCTTACTATACTTAAAGCCTTCGGCTCTTAAGATGTATATACGTTTGACGATGTACATATTATATAAAGCAATAAAGCAGGACCTCTGTCTTTTTTCCATAAAGAATGTGTTTATGTCTTCTTTATCAGGTGGTGGACACTACCAACAGGGACCGGATCATATCTGAATCCGGCTTTCCCTTTGGTCCGGCTTATGATCATATCTGAATCTAGCTGTGGTCACTTGGGGGCTTCCTGTTCAAACATAGGTCGTATTCGAACCAAAGAGAACATAGCTGTCGATACCCATTTGATCGGCATACTGCCAAACCCACTTGGGGGCTTCTTGATCATATTTGAATCACAGCTTAACCCCTTTGGGTCTGACGTGGATCGTATTTGAATCAGCGTCATTAAACAACTCTTATGTTCACTTGGGGGCTTCCTGTTCAAACATAGGTCGTATTCGAACCAAAGAGAACATAGCTGTCGATACCCACTTGATCGGCATCGCCAAAGCCACTGGGGGCTATATGATCGTATCCGAATCTTAGTTTAACCCCTTTGGGACGGTTCTCTGATCGTATTCGAATCAGGAGCCTGTGAACATTACTTATGAATGTAGTTACTTTAACTGTCTTTGAACCTTCTTGAGGAGATGATTCTTGGTTCTTCTGGTTCAGTATTGACTACCCCAAGTTCTACAAGTGCCAGGTACATATGAACCTGGAAGGTTACCAAAGGGTTCGCAGGTATGCTATTATGATTATAAATAATCATAAATCGGCATGTATATGATGTTTTTGTGCTATGTTCCGGGTTATCAATACTTTATAAACCCCTAGCGCAGTAAACCGCCCAAGAAAGTTTTGTTTGTTTTATGTGCAGAATAAGGCAAGGAAAATTTAACTTCAAGGAGACAAACGGTCAACATAAGCTGGGGATATAGGCTAATGGCGGCTTACGAAATTGTTAAGCGCCATAAACATGCACGAAGGCATGACAAACATTGAGAAGTTTTTCTATCCTATTACAAGACTCCCCGAGCCTGAATAAAGTGAAGCATCGTTTTGGCAAAGGTTAAGACGCCTGGCAGCTCATTCCTGTGGCGGGCTTGATGGCTCCGGGTTATCCTTCTCCGCCTCTCCGTCGGTTGCTTTGTCCTGGAAGGTGGACGAGGCCCAGTCAATGCCGCTCAAGGCTTCAAATTCAGCCTCATCATCTATTAAACCGGCCGGGTCCACTTCAGGGGCAAAGGTATGCTTACGCGTTGGAGGGATCAGGCTGACTTGGTCATACGGAACGTTTGGGATTCTCCGGTTCTCGCTATCATAGCCCTGCGAATACTTAGTGAGATCAGTATCATTGCCAATGAGAGTCGCCAAGGGACGAACGACTTTGACACAGGCGGTGAAGTCTGGATCATCAAATGCAGAGCCATCCTCCTTCAGGCTTGGATATCCAAGAGTAAGATCAGCCAAGTCAAGCTCTGGCACCCATGCCTTTGCCCGACTTAATGCGGCCACGGCTCCGGCTCTTGCAGATGCCTGCCTTAAATCCTTAATCCGTTGAGGTAGCACTGCGAGATGCTTTAGCACATCTTGTAGGAGGCGAGGAGGGGTATTTGATAAGGCCACAACGGCCAAAGCACGTTGTGACCCAGAGTACAGCTGCTCCACAAGGGTATAAACCGCCTTGAGCTTGATCAGCATGTTCTGCTTGAGGTTGGTACTCCTGGGGCCTGTATGGTCACAAGCATAACAATAAGCCGGAGATAATTATCACAATAATCCTTGGAAGATTACAATGTTTAAGGTTTTCCAGAGTGGCTTACCGAAGATGGCTGAGACCATTTGGGATATCAGCCGCTTTAAGTCAGACAGTTCGGTTGTTGCCTCTGCAAGAGATGCTTCTGCCGTCTCGGCCTGAGTCACTAGTGAAGCCCTCTCATCAACCCAAGCTTTTTTCTCCGACTCAAAATTTTTCTTCAATTTCTCTTGTTCAGAGATGCTGAATTCAAACTTGGAGTTTGCTTTCTGAGTTTCAAGCTCTTGAAGCTTCAGCTGGCTCTTCAGGTCAGCAATCTCCGATTTAAATTGACTTATGGTGGCCTGTATTGACATGAGGTTATGGTAAGGATCATGATAAGGTAACATTCAAGTCCCAAACACTTTACAAGTAAAGATATTTGGCACTTGGGGGCTAATGTATGCTCAAAGAATTTTTTAACTTATTTACCGAGTCATACATATTAAGTCTCAAGCATTTTACAAGTAAAGATACTTGACACTTGGGGGCTAATGTGTCAATTCAAAGTCTCATGCTATCACCGGGTTAAATGTATTCACTTTAAACCGGACAAACTAACAGTAAGTAGATTTCTAAGTCTATAGCATATTCATTCATAAGCAATAGACTTGGGGGCTGGTACAGTAAGTAAGGTTCAGGAAAAAGCCAAAGTTATACCTCAGATTTATGCTGTATTTGCTTCACCATGTCAATTTCCAGGTCACGGCTACTGTGCACTTGGTTCAGATAGCCCGAGACTATATCACCAATGCTTAGGTGAGTATAATCAGTGATGTCCTGTTTCGCTTTCCGATGTTGGGCAAACTCCTCCTTGGCAGTGCATTGAGCAAGAACGGTAGGCTGGCCCGGTTCAACATATTGGCTTTTCAGAAATTCAACTTCTGGATCAGTCGTCTTGACCGGGCTAGGAATTTCCGGGTTATCAGAATTGTGGACAACGTCTTCTGCAGGCGGATCAGAGGTTGACACCGGAATATCAAAAGCCGGTTCAGGCGGTGGCTGATGAGTGGAGCCATCAGGAACGGATGAGTCAATCGCCGGTTCAGTGACCACCGGGTCTCGGGACGGCTTATTCTTCTTTGCCCTCTTGCTCGGCTTCACCTGCAGGCTGTCAATCAAAATGGAAGGATGAGTATCAACGTATAAGTATGGAAAAACTTAAAGTAAGAAAGGTTGCATTACCTGGGAGCTGTTTTAAAAGCCGGCATGTTTGATTGCATCGACTCGTCGGAAGACGGAGAGGCATCCTGATAATTGGAGTCAGATGAATTGAGAGGTTGGCGAATTAGACCCGCCAAAGGAAAAGCAGAATGTAAATCGGAGATAACCTCGGTCCGACGCTTCCTGGTTACATCGGGTAAGCCGGAGGAGAGTTCTGCGTCTTGAGTGGCTCGAGTTTGCCTTCGGTTCTCAAGCTGTTGTTGCTTCAAAAGAAATTGAGGATCTTGGTAAGCTAGAGGATGTGAAAATCTTACTTTCCGGGTCACCCTTCGGATTTTTTGTGTTGGCAAAGGCTCTGAGTCGGAGGAGATTATAGTTACCTCTTCGTCAATTGCTTGACTGTTTCCTGTATCCTCCTGAAAGGATAAAAATGTCAGTAAAGTAACGCCAAAGGAGTTAAGGAAATTAAAAGATTACCTCTTCCTTATCCAAAGACGAGTCATCCAATTTAAACAGATCAGAGGCGATGGGCTTTTTCTTCTTAGAGGTGCCCGTCTTGGAGGCCTTCCTTTTGGTTTTCTTGGCTGCCCTGGCCTGTTTGGCAGCATCATGGTCATACTTGACCTTCCAGAAATTGTCATCGACCTGTGGAAAAAGATAAGGAATCATAAATACAAGAGGGTATAACATGTTAAAGAGTATTTTTGAAGATTGATAACTTACTACAGGGGCCGGGTTCTTCTTGCAGAAGGGAAGTAAGCCGAAGGCATTACTGGTTATAGTGCCCTCCTTCAACAGTGATTGGACTGTAGTGTCTACCACATCGTCTGGTAAATCATCAGGACTATGACGCATTGGGTCATCCTTTTCGCCTGTGTAAGTACACATTAAGCCGGAGCGGTGGCTTAATGGTAGTATCCGCCAGGTGACCCAGGCTCGAACCAGATCGATGACGTTTAACCCATTCCCTAGAAGAGATTTGATCTTCCTGATGGTTGGGTTGAGAGGCAGGCGCTCAACAGCGGATAACTTATCTGCCAGCGGATGATTGGATTCGAGACGCAGGGCGCGAAAGCCGGGCAGAGGCCTCTCATCAGCCGGTGATGTATCTTGACAGTAGAACCACGTCTGGTTCCAGTCTTTCGGGTGACTCGGCAGCTCAGCATAAGGGAAAAGACAATCTCTCCGCCGCTGGATTGAGATGCCGCCGAGCTCAAGACTAGGCCCGTTGGCACGTTCATTTTGCCGGTTCAAATAAAAAAGTTCTCTGAACAAAAGCAGACTTGGCTCTTCTCCCAGGTACACCTCGCAGAAGACTTGAAAATTGCAAAGATTTGACATGGAATTGGGTCCAATGTCTTGAGGTCTGAGGTCAAAGAAATTCAGAACTTCCCTGAAGAATTTTGAGCCGGAGGGGCAAATCCCCGGTTCATGTGATCCGTGAAAACTACTACCTCCCCATCTTTGGGTTGAGGTGTTTCCTCAGACAGGTTAGGGGCACGATAAGACATGACCTCCTTCTTCGGCAGATGGCCGGACTTCACGAACTCGGCAAGTTTGCTTTTGGTCACTATGGATGGAACCCAATTGCAAGTCACAAGGGCTTTGGCCGCTTTAGGAGCCATGACAACAGTGGCCTACGACAAAATAAGAAAGCTCCGGTTCAACTTTAACCCGAGAGAAATATCTAAAATTATTTAAAGTGGCGGCTTAAAGAAAGGGGCCTAATGATATAAGGGTGATTGTGCAATAATATTGAAGTTGCTAGCAGTGTCAAGAGCAATTCAAGAATTCTTAAGATCATGAGAAGAGGGCAAGGCTTACAATTCAGTATTGCTTATTTAAACCGGACACCTGGATAGTGGTGTTTAAAGGGCATTTTCCAGAAGAAGTTTTCCGGGTGATAGAAACAAGTTTCACAAATCACAGCTATTATTCTAGATCAAATTATTGCTCTGAAAGAGAAATTTTCTAGACCTAAAAACAGGGCAGAGAAGTTCATACACTTGAAGAGGGTTTCTAAACGAGGGAAATGAGATTTATTTCTATGCAAGGTCAACACAAACAACTACCGCAGCAGTTATGCATAGTTTTTACAATCTAAACAAGGCATTGGAGATGAAAGCTGACGAGGGTTTGCGTCGGGCAGTGATGAACGCCGACGAACTCAGCGGAGCTTCAATGTAGATCTAAGAAAAGGGGAGGAGAGGAACTCACGGATGAGTACGAGCTGCGGAGGTTCGTCGTCGATCTCTGGTCAAAGTTAGGTCAATGCAGCGGCCTGAGTCGATGAAGATGAGGGGGTCGATGGCGACGGCGGCGGAGCTCGAGTGGCAGAGAGGAGAGGAAGAAGACGACTGAAAGGATAAAAAGGAAAAGACCTAAGTCGCGGCTATTTATAGGGAGAGGATAACTGAGACAGCGCGGGAAACAAGGAGATAAGAATTACTATCCAGCGGCCCCGACGCCTTGATTTTCGGAGCAATCAATAAAGAAGAGATCCGTTGAAGGATTCGATGGAATAGAAAATGAATTAAAGGAAGAATGACGTCACGCCGGGTTAGGATGGATCCAGAAGATGACGTCATGGCGGGTTAACAAAAACCCTCTGTATAGTCAGAAGACTAAAGATTTAATTCTTTAAAAATATTTTTTAGATTAACATGAACATGTTCAAATCAATCTGGGGCCTAATGTTGGGGATATAACTATTTGTGTAAGCCGCCCAGGAGGGGCCGGGTTACACAAAGAGACTCATCAGAGAGAAGCCCAAGACCAAGCATGAAGATGGCGATTCGATAAAGGGCTTAAGGCCCACAGGCGACTTAAGCCCGTTGTAGTAAACCGCCATGATGGCATGACTTGTAACATAAGGTAGATTTAACTAGTTACCGAGCCGGACACTGTTTATAAGCCGGTCGGGACTCTGCAAGCCACAAGGCGTCAACCCGTGTATATAAGGGGATGACCTGCTGGCGGCTTAGGCAAGAAACAACTCATCGAGAACCGGGCATAGCGTATCTCGCTCCCTGGTCATCGAAACATCAATACCAACCCAACTAGACGTAGGCCTTACCTTCACCGTAAGGGGCCGATTTAGTATAAACCCTCTCGTGTCCTTTGTCCCGCTTAACCCCTTCAAGCTTCCTAGTTGCGATGGCTCCACAACTAAGTCCTTTCACGAGGACATCTGACGTGACAATTCCACGACACATCATGAAAAATAGTGAGTCGACAATATTACAACATACTTCAATCGATGACAATTAACCAGTCGAGCGGCTGTACCTTCAAGCTTCAGAACTAGTTTCGCGGCAAGTTGTCCCAGATAGGACTCTAGCTTGCCTGTCTTGGCTCTGAGGCCTCCAACTTTAGTGGTCAGGTTTTCCTTGTCCTTCTTCAGTTGCTCGACTTCCCGATTGGCTTCCGAGATGGCGGTCTTCAACTTCGCGTTCTCCTCTTCCAACTTGCCTACTGAAGCCAGCTTCTTGTCTGCAAGTGTTGTCTTCTCACGTGCTTCCTTCTGAGCAGCAGCAAGGTCCTGGTCCTTCTTCTCCAAAGCTTCCTTCTCTCTAAAGAAACAACACTCTTCAGACGAGCCTGAAGTTGACGGTTTTCACTACGCACATCTGCTTGTGTGAAGTCACTCGGTTCAAAGAGACTGAAAGAAAAAGCAGTGAAAGACGTGAGCTACTAACTGGGAAAGAGTCGATTAGTTACCTCCCATGATGGCCGTCTCTTCTTGAGCAGTCTTGAGGTTCTTCATTGCGAGTTCAAGATCAAGTTCAACGCTGATATGCTTCTTCTTTAACTCGGAAAGTCGAGCTCCTAGATCACAAGACCTCTGCAGTCAGCGAGAGAGATATGTTAGTCGACAGAAATAAGAGACAGTGACAGTGAAAAGTTACTCCAAGACTACTGCCGAATCAAATATTCAACAGTAGTCTTGGGGACTACACCCAGTGGGTGCACTTAGCATGCCCCCACTAGTTCAGATCAACACTCAGCAGGGTCTGCCCAGCGTGAGTCAAAAAAAAGAGAAGATTCTAAGACCTCAGTCGACTGCCAGCAGTCGACCATGGTCTCGGGGACTACACCCAGTGGGTGCACTCGGCGTGCCCCCACTGGTCCGGACAGATTACTAAGACTCAGCATGAGTCGAGTGAAGTGGAAGATTTCCTAAACTCTAAACATAGGCACACCCCAGTGCGTGATCGGATATGAAACATCAATCAAAAAGTTCAGTCAGAGTTCGCTGACATGAACATTGGTCTGCAGGGCGATGCTGGTGTTATAAGCCACCTGACTAGCCTCGTGCATCACCTTCACCTGCTCCATGACAAGGTTCACCTGGCGAAGAGCCTCCCTGGCAGCACTTGGCGAATCGTCTGGGGTCTGATATGCAGCGAAGAGTGATGGCTCCAAGGGAGCCGAAGCAGCTACTGGGTCAGACGAGTGGAGTTGCACTAGAGCGGCAGTAACCGGAGCAGTCGACCCCAACGGACGATCAGTCGTCAACGGGCTGGCAAATGTGACGTTGGTCCAAACCGGATCTCCGGAACGCTCGACCACAGCCTCAAGCGCCGGCGTCGACTGAGGGACTTGAACTTCAAGTTTTCTCCTGCTCGAGCCCCCACCTCTCCTCCTCCTCTCCTGTAGAGGCACTTCCTCTTCTTCATCATCAGGAAGCACGACGACCTCTCGCGGAACTGTAGAGAGAGAGAAACATTGGAAATTCAGTAGACTGACAATCCAATCAACTAAATGAACTCTGGTCGAACGGACTTACCAGCTCGGGAAGTGGCCGCATCGTCGGTCTCCTCGTCTCCTGGAGCCTTGTCGATGTCCATGTCAGTGGCAGCAGAGGTGGGGCTAGAAAGATACATGATCCAGTTGGCCAGAACAAAAACTTCAGTCGCCTAGATAAATGCAAGCAAGATACTCACCCAGAAGCAACAGGGATGTCCATCTTGATCCGCGGCAAAGTCTTCCGAGTCTTTGGAGGAGCAGCCTTGGGCTGCTTGGCGACCTTCTCTGTCGGCTCCGGAGTCGATGTCCGAGTGCGCTTCTGTGTGTGGGTACTTGGAGCCACGTTCTTTCTGCGCCCGCCCGCCGGGTCATGGTGTCGACTTCTTCCTCGTCATCTGACTCCTCGCTCTCCTCCTCCTCATCTTCATCCGAAGATTCCCATTCACCACTCTCCTCTGCGCCGGCCTCTCCCTCCTGGTCCTGCTCTAGAGCTTGTTCACCATTGGGCATCGAATACATGTCAGTGAAAACCTACAAGACAAAAAGTTGAGTAAAAGTCAGTCGAGATCAAGTACAGTTGGAATATGTATGCAAAGACAGTCAGAATAAAGAGCATACCTTGTCGGGACGATTGTCACCACTGAAGGGGATGACTGGTCTGGCTCCTCTGGGGTTGTCCTGGTTGCCTGTGATGCTCTCAACCACATGGCCACGGTCTTAGGTGCCACTTCCTCTGGATGAACCCAAGCGGTGTCGTCGGACCCGGAGTACAGCCACATGGGATGGTCACGGGCCTAAAGAGGCTGGATGCATCGACTGAGGAATACTTCCAGCAGGTCCAGGCCAGTGACACCCTCGTTAATCAGTTGGACCACTTTCTCAACCAACATCTTCGTCTCCATGTTCTCAGCAACAGTCACTTTCAGTGGAGAAGGAGTCTGGACATGGTTGAAAGTGAAGTGGGGAAGGCCAGTTGACTGACCTGGAGTTGGAACGTCCTGGTAGTAGAACCAGGTCGACTGCCAACCTCTAACCGATTCAGGGAGAGTCATAACAGGGAAAGAACTCCTATGCCTCTTTTGGATACCCAAACCCCCGCACATCTGGATGACATGGGTCTTCGAGTCACTCGTTTTCACTTTCTTCACCGACTGGGAACGGATGGTGAAGATATGTTTGAAAAGGCCCTAGTGCGGTCGACACCCCAAAAAGTTTTCACACATCGACACGAACGCGGCAAGGTACGTGATGGTATTGGGAGAAAAATGGTGGAGTTGGGCACCGAAGAAGTTTAGGAAGCCCTAGAAGAAAGGGTGCGGAGGGAGAGAAAAACCCCAGTCGACGTGGGTGGCGAGCAGTACACACTCACCCGGTCGAGGCTGCGGCTCCGTCTCCCCCTCAGGCAGCCTTGCTGCACCCTTGGCGATCAGCCCGGACTTCGCCAGCTCATCTAGATCTTCTTGCCGGAGCGAGGACCGGATCCAATCGCCCTGGATCCAGCCTGGCGGCAGCCCCGCGCGCGATGATGACCCGCGGTTCTGCTTCTTGCCTTTCGCCGCCCCCATCGCCTTCTTCGCGCGCTCCAACACTGCCGTCTTGTCCTTCACCATGGCGGCAGAGCGGCAGCATCAAGGGCAGAAGAACTAGATGCTGTGAAGAAGCAGAGGAAGAAGAAAGAGAAACGGGCGTGCACAGTGCAGATGCCTCGGCCCCATCGCTTTATAAAGGGCTGCTTCCGAGTGGCTGACGCGTGGGACCAGGCGATCCTGTCAAATCCCGCAACAGTCGCGCGCAATGTACGTGGCGAAAAAGGCGGCACAGAAATCGAGGCACTACTGTATATCCACCCCGCTTACTTTGGCACGCCCCATCCCGCGCGCTTCCCCAAAATTTCATATCCTGTGAAATTCGGGATACACTACAATCAATCGCGCCAAAGATTTTGCACCCCAAGACAGCACTCGGCGGATGATGCCACAAGTTCAGTCGGCAACTTTCTGAATGGATCAAGGTGACTGAGTTAATGCTGAAACCAACATAAGCCTTCCATCCAGTGTAAAACACTCGCGGGAAGTAAAGCTCGGAACAAGTTCAACTTCAACCTACTTTCCACTCGGACCTTAATCCATTCGGGGGCTACTGATGAGGATACAGACCTGGGGTAGGGTCATAGGCCTCACCTATACGTTCTACCCAAGGTCACTACCCTAGAATATAAGAAGTCCAAGAGGTAACAAGGAACCCCCAGTCAAAGATGTCGAGTGCAATCCACTCGACTAGTCATACCACTCGGGTGCCCCCCTACCTGTTGTCACTCGACCTATTGAAGGCCAGGAGTCACTCAGCACTGCAACGGTCGGACATTCACTCTGTAGTCTTTAAGGTCATTAATAATACTTATGCCTGGCATTATCAGTAACGCCCCTACTTTATGTACATTAAGTCCCTTGTAATGGAGGATGGCTGGGGTCCTGGCGCACTCTATATAAGCCACCCCCTCCTCTGGGACAAGGGTTGGCACCTCCCTATAACATCACACACATATAATCTAGTCGACCGCCTCCGGGCACCGAGACGTTGGGCTATTACTTCCTCCGGGAAGGGCCTGAACTCGTAAATCTCGTGTGTACACCTTCACCATAGCTGAGATCTTGCCTCTCCATACCTACCCCCCTTTCTACTGTCAGCCTTAGAACCACGACAATCACTACGGGTGAGAAAGTCTCGTCGTAGTCAACTCCTTGAACTTGTCAAAAACCTTTCGCAACAAGTCGAGCTTTGTAGACAGTAACATTACCGTCAACATCGGTCTTCTTCTAGAAGATCCATTTATTTTCTATGGCTTGCCGATCATCGGGCAAGTCCACCAAAGTCCACACTTTGTTCTCAGACATGGGACCCATCTCAGATTTCATGGCCTCAAGCCATTTTGTGGAATCTGGGATCATCATCGCTTCCTCATAGTTCATAGGTTCACCATGGTCTAGTAACATGACTTCCAGAACAGGATTGCCGTACCACTCTGGTGCGGATCTTACTCTGGAAGACCTACGAGGTTCAGTAGTAAATTGATCTAAAGTTTCATGATCATCATCATTAGCTTCCTCACTAATTGGTGTAGGAATCATTGGAACAGATTTCTGTGATGAACTACTTTCCAATAAGGGAGAAGGCACAATTACCTCATCAAGTTCTACTTTCCTCCCACTCACTTCTTTCGAGAGAAACTCCTTCTCTAGAAAGGATCCATTCTTAGCAACAAATATCTTGCCTTCGGATCTGTGATAGAAGGTGTACCCAACAGTCTCCTTTGGGTATCCTATAAAGACGCAGTTCTCCGGTTTGGGTTCGAGCTTATCAGGTTGAAGCTTTTTCACATAAGCATCGCAACCCAAAACTTTAAGAAACAACAACTTTGGTTTCTTGCCAAACCACAATTCATAAGGCGTCATCTCAACGGATTTTGATGGTGCCCTATTTAAAGTGAATGCAACTGTCTCTAAAGCATATCCCCAAAACGATAGCGGTAAATCAGTAAGAGACATCATAGATCGCACCATATCTAATAAAGTGCGATTACGACATTCGGACACACCATTTTGCTGTGGTGTTCTGGGTGGCGTAAGGTGTGAAACTATCCCATGTTGATTCAAATGAAGACCAAACTCATAACTCAAATATTCTCCTCCACGATCAAATCGCAGAATCTTTATTTTCTTTTTACGATGATTTTCCACTTCACTCTGAAATTCTTTGAACTTTTCAAATGTTTCAGACTTATGCTTCATTAAGTAGATATAACCATATCTGCTCAAATCATCTGTGAAGGTAAGAAAATAACGATACCCGCCACGAGCCTCAACACTCATTGGACCGCATACATCAGCATGTATTATTTCCAATAAGTCAGTAGCTCGTTCCATTGTTTCGAAGAACATAGTTTTAGTCATCTTGCCCATGAGGCACGGTTCGCAAGCACCAAGTGATTCATAATCAAGTGATTCCAAAAGTCCATCAGCATGGAGTTTCTTCATGCGCTTTACACCGATATGACCCAAACGGCAGTGCCACAAATAAGTTGCACTATCATTATCAACTTTGCATCCTTTGGCTTCAATATTATGAACATGTGTATCATCACGATCGATATTCAACAAAAATAGACCACTCAGCAAGGGTGCATGACCATAAAAGATATTACTCATATAAATAGAACAACCATTATTTTCTAATTTAAATGAATAACCGTCTCACATTAAACAAGATCCAGATATAACTTTCATGCTCAACGCTGGCACCAAATAACAATTATTCAAGTCTAAAACTAATCCCGAAGGTAGATGTAGAGGTAGCGTGCCGACGGTGATCACATCGACCTTGGAACCATTTCCCACGCGCATCGTCACCTCGCCTTAGCCAATATTTGTTTAATCTGTAGCCCTTGTTTCGAGTTGCAAATATGAGCAACAGAACCAGTATCAAATACCCAGGCGCTACTACGAGCATTAGTAAGGTACACATCAATAACATGTATATAAAATATACCTTTCACTTTGCCATCCTTCTTATCCGCCAAATACTTGAGGCAGTTCCTCTTCCAATGTCCAGTCCCTTTGCAGTAGAAGCACTCAGTTTCAGGCTTAGGTCCATACTTGGGTTTCTTCTCCTGAGCAGCAACTTTCTTGCCATTCTTCTTGAAGTTCCCCTTCTTCCCTTTGCCCTTTTTTCTTGAAACTAGTGGTCTTGTTGACCATCAACACTTGATGCTCCTTCTTGATTTCTACCTCCGCAGTTTTTAGCATCGCGAAGAGCTCGGGAATAATCTTGTTCACCCCTTGCATATTATAGTTCATCACGAAGCCTTTATAGCTTGGTGGCAGTGATTGAAGAACTCTGTCAATGACACTATCATCAGGAAGATTAACTCCCAGCTGAGTCAAGTGGTTATGGTACCCAGACATTCTGAGTATGTGTTCACTGACAGAACTATTCTCCTTTATTTTGCAGCAGTAGAACTTGTTGGAGACTTCATATCTCTCAACTCGGGCATTTTCTTGAAATATTAACTTCAACTCTTGGAACATCTGATATGCTCCATGACGTTCAAAACGTCTTTGAAGTCCCGATTCTAAGCCATAAAGCATGGCACATTGAACTATCGAGTAGTCATCAGCTTTGCTCTGTCAATCGTTCTTAACGTCATCAGTAGCATCTGCTGTAGGCCTGGCACCCAGTGGTGCTTCCAGGACGTAATTCTTCTATGCAGCAATGAGGATAATCCTCAAGTTAAGGACCCAGTCCGTGTAGTTGCTGCCATCATCTTTAAACTTAGCTTTCTCTAGAACGCACTAAAATTCAAAGGAACTGTAGCACGGGCCATTGATCTACAATAACATAGACATGCAAAATAACTATCAGGACTAAGTTCATGATAAATTAAAGTTCAATTAATCATATTACTTAAGAACTCCCACTTAGATAGACATCCCTCTAGTCATCTAAATGATCACGTGATCCAAATCAACTAAACCATGTCCGATCATCACGTGAGATGGAGTAGCTTTCAATGGTGAACATCACTATGTTGATCATATCTACTATATGATTCATGTTTGACCTTTCGGTCTCAGTGTTCCAAGGCCATATCTGCATATGCTAGGCTTGTCAAGTTTAACCCGAGTATTCTGCGTGTGCAAAACTGGCTTGCACCCGTTGTATGTGAACACAGAGCTTATCACACCCGATCATCACGTGGTGTCTCGGCACGACGAACTGTAGCAATGGTGCATACTCAGGGAGAACACTTATACCTTGAAATTTAGTAAGAGATCATCTTATAATGCTATCGCCATACTAAGCAAAATAAGATGCATAAAAGATAAACATCACATGCAATCAAAATATGTGACATGATATGGCCATCATCATCTTGTGCTCATGATCTCCATCACCGAATCATCGTCATGATCTCCATCGTCACCGGCGCGACACCTTGATCTCCATTATAGCATTGTTGTCCTATCGCAAACTATTGTTACTACGACTATCGCTACCGCTTAGTGATAAAGTAAAACAATTACATGGCGATTGCATTACATACAATAAAGCGACAACCATATGCTCCTGCTAATTGCTGATACCTTTGTTACAAAACATGATCATCTCATACAACAAATTATATCACATCATGTCTTGACCATATCACATCACAGCAAGCCATGCAAAAACAAGTAGACGTCCTCTACTTTGTTGTTGCAAGTTTTACGTGGCTGCTACGGGCTTCTAGCAAGAACCGTTCTTACCTACGCATCAAAACCACAACGATTTTTTGTCAAGTGTGTTGTTTTAACCTTCAACAAGGACCGACCGTAGTCAAACTCGATTCAACTAAAGTTGGAGAAACAGACACCTGCCGGCCACCTATGTGCAAAAGAACATCGGTAGAACCAGTCTCATGAACGCGGTCATGTAATGTTGGTCCGGGCCGCTGCATCCAACAATACCGCCGAATCAAAGTAAGACATTGGCGGTAAGCAGTATGACTATTATCGCCCACAACTCTTTGTATTCTACTCGTGCATATAACATCTACGCACAGACCTGGCTCGAATGCCACTATTGGGGAACGCAGTAATTTCAAAAAATTCCTACGACCACCCAAGATCTATCTAGGTGAAGCATAACAACGAGAGGGGAGAGTGTGTCCATGTACCCACGTAGACCGAAAGCGGGAGCGATTCAATAACACAGTTGATGTAGTCGAACTTCTTCGCGATCCAACCGATCAAGTACCGAACGTACGACACCTACGTGTTCAGCACACGTTTAGCTCGATGTCGTCCCTCGTGCTTTTGATCCAGTTGAGGATGAGGGTGAGTTCTGTCAGCATGATGGCGTGGCGACGGCGATGATGATGCTACCGGCGCAGGGCTTCGCCTAAGCACTACGATGGTATGATCGAGGTGTGTAACTGTGGAGGGGGCACCGCACATGGTTGGGAGAGAAACTTGTATGTTCCAGGGTGCCCCCCTGCCCCCATATATAAAGGAGCAAGGGGGAGGCTTGCCGGCCCTCCTAGGGCGCGCCAGGAGAGGGGAATCCTACTAGGACTCCAAGTCCTAGTAGGTTTCCACCTAAGGAAGAGGGGGAAGAAGGAAGGAAGAGGGGGAAGGGAAGGAGAGGGGGGCGCCACCCCCTTCCCCCAGTCCAATTCAGACCCAGGGGGAGGCCAGACCCCCTGGCCCTTCCTCTCTTCCCACTAAGGCCCATTGAGGCCCATTAATTCCCCCGGGGGGTTCCAGCAACCCTCCGGCACTCCGGTTTTACCCGAAACTTTCCGGAACACTTCCAGTGTCCGAATATAGCCGTCCAATATATCAATCTTCATGTCTCGACCATTTAGAGACTCCTCATCACGTTCGTGGTCTCATCCGGGACTCCGAACAAACTTCGGTCATCAAAAACACATAACTCATAATACATATTGTCATCGAACATTAAGCGTGCGTACCCTACGGGTTCGAGAACTATGTAGACACGACCGAGACACATCTCCGGTCAATAACCAATAGCGGAACCTGGATGCTCATACTGGGTCCTACATATTCTACAGAGATCTTTATCGGTCAAACCACATAACAACATACGTTGTTCCCTTTGTCATCGGTATGTTACTTGCTTGAGATTCGATCGTCTGTATCATCATATCTAGTTCAATCTCGTTACCGGCAAGTCTCTTTACTCGTTCTGTAATACTTCATCCCACAACTAACTCATTAGTTACAATGATTGCAAGGCTTATAGTTGAAAGGATCGAGAAGAGGTGTCTAGAGGGGAGGGGGGATTAGACACTAAGTACCAAAAGTTGCAGTTTTTAGTTTCTTTAAGTTTAAGTGGAGTTTTAGCACAAGTTTAACAATCACAATACATATCAAGCAAGCATGCAAAGAGTATATGAGCAGCGGAAAGTAAAGCATGCAACTTGCAAGAATGTAAAGGGATGGGATTGGAGTGTGCAAACGCAATTGGAGACATGGATGTTTTTGTCGTGGTTCCGATAGGTGGTGCTATCATACATCCACGTTGATGGAGACTTCAACCCACGAAGGGTAACTACTGCGTGAGTCCACGGAGGGCTCCACCCATGAAGGGTCCACGAAAAAGCAACCTTGTCTATCCCACCATGGCCATCGCCCACGACGGACTTGCCTCACTAGGGTAGATCTTCACGAAGTAGGCGATCTCCTTGCCCTTACAAACTCCTTGGTTCAACTCCACAATCTTGTCGGAGGCTCCCAAGTGACACCTAGACAATCTAGGAGACACCACTCTCTAAGAAGTAACAAATGGTGTGTTGATGATGAACTCCTTGCTCTTGTGCTTCAAATGATAGTGTCCCCAACACTCAACTCTCTCTCACAGGATTTGGATTTGGTGGAAAGAAGATTTGAGTGAAAGCAACTTGGGGAAGGCTAGAGATCAAGATTCATATGGTAGGAATGGAATATCTTGGTCTCAACACAAGTGTAGGTGGTTCTCTCTCAGAAAATGTAAGTTGGAAGTGTAGGTTCGTTCTGATGGCTCTCTCCACGAATGAAGAGGAGGTGGAGGGGTATATATAGCCTCCACACAAAATCTAACCGTTACACACAACTTGCCAATCTTGGTGGGACCGAATTGATAAACTCGGTCGGACCGATTCAGCAAATCTAGTGACCGTTAGGATTTTCGGTGGGACCAACATGCAACTCGGTAGGACCGATATGGTTAGGGTTAGGGCATAACGTAATCTCGACGAGACCGATTACACAAACTCGGTGAGACCGATTTTGGTAATAAGCTAACCAGAGAGTTAGTTAGGTAAATTCAGTGGGACTGATTCGCTCATTTCGGTGAGACCGAAATGTTACGAAAGGGAAATAGAGAGTTTACATTGTAATCTCGGTAGGACCGATTACACAAACTCGGTAAGACCGATTTGGTAATAGATACATATAGAGAGATTACAATCCCATCTCGGTGAGACCGAGATCCCTATCGGTGAGACCGATTTGCCTAGGGTTTGTGGCAGTGGCTATGACATCTGAACTCGGTGGTGCCGGATAGAAAGAATCTGTGGGGCCGAGTTTGACTTTTGGTTTAGGTCATATGTGGATGTGAGAAAGTAGTTGAAGGCTTTGGAGCATATCACTAAGCATTTTGAGCAAGAAAAGCCATTAAGCAACACCTCATCCCTCCTTGATAGTATTGGCTTTTCCTATAGACTCAATGTGATCTTGGATCACTAAAATAGAAAATATAGAGTCTTGAGCTTGAAGCTTGAGCCAATCCTTTTGTCCTTAGCATCTTGAAGGGGTTCCACATCCTCTAGTCCGTGCCACTTCATTGTTGAACTTTTCTGAAACATACTAGGTAAAAGTGTTAGTCCAACAAGAGATATGTTGATATTAATTACCAAAATCACCTAGGGAGCACTTGTGCTTTCAATAGTGATGAGTATTACTGAGAGGGCCCAGAGATATCTCTCCGAAACACGGAGTGACAAATCCTAATCTCGATCTATGCCAACCCAACAAACATCTTCGGAGACACATGTAGAGCATCTTTATAATCACCCATTTATGTTGTGATGTTTGATAGCACACAAGGTGTTCTTTCGGTATTCGGTTGAGGAACATGTATAAGTCATGAAGAAAGCACTAACAATGAAACTGTAACGATCACAATGCTAAGCTAACGAAAGGTCATGTCCATCACATCATTCTCCTAATGATGTGATCCCGCTTATCAAATGACAACACATGTCTATGGTTAGAAAACATAACCATCTTTGATTAACGAGCTAGTCAAGTAGAGGCATATTAGGGACAATATGTTTTATCTATGTATTCACACATGTACTAAGTTTCCGGTTAATACAATTCTAGCATGAATAATAAACATCTATCATGAAATAAGAAAATAAATAATAACTTTATTATTGCCTCTAAGGCACATTTCCTTCACACTTTATTATAGTGAGATAGAGGGAGAGCTGACATGTTGGTCTATAGGTATTTTTTTAATTATAACATGACAAACAAGATTTGAGATGACATTAATGATGTCTAGTGGCGTTTTCTAGCACACGCCTAATGAAGCATTGCCATTTTTGAGCAGTCAAAATTCTTAGTGCCAAAATTGAATAGTGAGATGTAACCAGTGGCATAACTGATAAAGCCCTTTATTTTTTTGAACTCTATTACCAGGGAGTCTCCCCTGTCAGAAGAGAGTGATAACTAAAGGGAAGCGTGCCTACTAGGAATTGAACCCACTACCTACAACTAGCACAAAATAGGGCTAGCCACAACAACCATCGCCTTTGTTTGTTTATAATGGATAACCATTTTATATGTATTTTACCACGGCACATGTGGAAATTAATTTGTATTAGGGAAACATGT
Source organism: Triticum aestivum (assembly GCF_018294505.1). Classification (NCBI taxonomy): domain Eukaryota; kingdom Viridiplantae; phylum Streptophyta; class Magnoliopsida; order Poales; family Poaceae; genus Triticum; species Triticum aestivum. The sequence goes on along the minus strand of NC_057810.1, from coordinate 261,472,681 downwards.
GCAAATTAAATGGGCTACAGATAGTGCGGCCCATTTGAACCTCCTCGTTTCTAAAATTTATTTGTAAGAAAGAATTAATAAAAATTATGTTCAAATATCTGTGTGATATAAATATTATATATACAAACTATTATTACTAAATAAAATATAAACCATTGTATTATATAAAAAATATTTACTTAATACGGTCAATTAATAAAATTTTAAATGTTTTTTGAATGAATACATAAATATTATACACTCACGGCTTATATTAAATTTTACAAAATGGATATTCATACAAACAGTTTAAATTTGAAATTTTGAATATTTTAAATTATGCAAATATTGAAGTATACGAACTTGCATAGAATTATTGAAATGTTTGTATAACTAATATAATTTCTTGAACTGTAGTTTTAAAAATATTTTTATTATTTGAAATTATACAAACATTTTTATAATTCTTAATATTATTTTAAATATATCCATATTTTTAAATATTATGTGAGCAATTTGTAAAAATAAGTTATTTCGTTTTTATGTAAAATATGTATAGAAAATATTCAAACGCTATTATTTAAATACTGAGAGTATACTTTACATAATTTTCGGGAATCTGAAATTATATTTTACATACTTTCTACAAATAAAATTAAAAATCAAACATGTACAGAATGGGCTGCACTATTTGCAGCCCTTTTGCACTCCACATCCGCCGTGACTAGTACATATGATTTTGTTATCCATATAAGGCAAATGAATGTTGTGGGTTTAGAGGCTAATTGATTCGTTGTCAAAGTTTGGCATTGCCAATATTTGGCAAAACCAAAAGTTACCAAAAATTGACAACTTTTTGAGAAGGGGGCAAGAACCAATTGGTAGCCAACCAATTGAGAGCCAAGTTTTTAGACTTGCCAACAATTGGCATGTCAATTATTGGCACAAAACCAATTAGGCTCTTAGTGGCTAGCTAGCTTGTTTTTGTGGTGTTCGTTTCCCACGTGAACATGTGCTTTTCTGTGAAAAATAATAATTCGAGGGTGTTTTTGAAAAACCCAGGCCACACGACCCCTTCTCCCTGTCCAGTTGCTGACAATGGGCCCACGCGCCTAGCCATTGCCGATTTTGTAATGAGATAAGCATTGTATTTACACGGCAGAGCCAGGTTTTCCACCAGTTTGATGTACACCACAACTTCTAGCACCAAAGTGATCTTTTGCACCAAGTTCTATCATCACCAGTGTAATTGACTCTTTATTGTACATTTTGGTTCCTTTAAAGCTGATGGCTTATTGATTTATTTGAAATATTTTTTTGTAGAAATATCTACAGGACTATTTTTACACATTTATTTGAATTTAGAGCTCTTACAATTTGTTCAATGTGATTGCATTTGTATTCACACATATCATTGCATATTCATGGGTTTTGTGCTCTTCTGAAATTATATATTGTATACCTCCTATTTTGTCCGTTTGGTATTGTAGAATACATCCTTCAAAAATGAAAAAAGTTCTTTTGAAAATTTACTCATGAATGAAATACCGAGGCGTGATCATAAAGTCTTGTGCGTGCAAACCACCTACTCCTAGTAATATTAAGAGGCCTTAAGTTTTAGTTTCGCTCGAGGCTTCGAAATATCAGGGTTGGCCTTGCACTCCGGCGACATTCTCCTGCCGCAACAAAGCCTCGGTCTCGTCACTTGCGGCGGACCGGTTCATAAGTTTTAAAAGCATCCTTATAAGTGAAGGTGCTTCGTCGGATCTGGGTATGGTGGTTGTTCTCCTTTTTCTCTGGCGATGCCGGAGGACGATGATGGAAAACGATTCAGCAAGGCACAAGGTTCTCCATTCATGAAATTGTAGTTTTAATGGTTGCAGGTTCTTCGGTGCAAAATTGTAAAACACCTATGTATGTCCCATGTGGTGACCACGTATATACTCTGTGTATTATGTTCGTCGAACAAAATATGTATGGTTATTTCTCAAAAAGAAAAAGAAAAACTATCTCAGACGGTCCTCTGTTTCCCATCTTCTTCCTGTTCGATTCTCTACCTTGATTAGTTCGTTATACAGTGAGAAAAACGTTTTGGATATCTCTCAGAAGAACTCCTGACGAAACCTTCAATTTAGCCAGGTGCGCCTTAGTCTAGAACTGGTCAGCAAAGGTGCGCCTGCATGCAGCCAGGCCTGACCGGATTACATACTACGCGCGTCAAAGTAAAAACAATCCCTCCCCAATGTCGCCGTGCGGTGCAATGATCCACGCAGTACGTAGGCAAAACCAACACCAACACCAGAGACCCAACAGAACACCTCTCGTCCGCCCCGACGTGCGACGCAAGAATGGGAAAAAGCCAACGGTCTACGTTTAGTCGCTACCACCTCATCTATAAAGCACACCGCGTCCAAACATGCAAGCCTCACTTCAAACTTCACACGACACACACAAGCCGTTCGCGCGCTCCCTTCACCAATCGACCTCGAAGTCGACCACTATGGCACTCGCCATGGCCGCCGAGCTCCCGTTCTACCTGCTCCTCCTTCCCCTCGTAGCCATAGTCCCGCTCCTCTACTTGGCGGTGTCCCGCGGGAGGCCCGGCTCCGGCCGGCGGCTGCCCCCGTCGCCCTGGGCGCTGCCGGTGATCGGCCACCTGCACCACCTCGCCGGCGCGCTCCCGCACCGCGCCATGCGGGACCTCGCGCGCCGCCACGGCCCGCTCATGCTGCTCCGCTTCGGCGAGGTCCCCGTGGTGGTCGCCTCCTCCCCGGACGCGGCGCGGGAGATCATGAAGACCCACGACGTCACCTTCGCCACGCGGCCCATCAGGCCCATGCAGCGCCGCATCATGGAGGGCGCCGAGGGCCTCCTCTTCTCGCCCTACGGCGACGCGTGGCGCCAGAGCTCCTCAGCACCCACCGTGTCCACTCCTTCCGCCCCATCCGCGAGGACGAGATCGGCCACCTCCTCCGCTCCGTCGCGTCAGAGGCGTCGCCGGCGAGGCCGGTGAACCTGTCCGAGCGGATAGCGGCGTTCGTCGCGGACTCCTCTGTGCGTGCCATCATCGGCAGCCGGACGCCGAACCGCGACACGTTCCTGAGGCTGCTGGAGGAGGGGCTCAAGGTCATCCCTGGGATGAGCCTGCCGGACATTTTCCCGTCGTCGCGTCTCGCGATGCGCCTCAGCCGCGTGCCCGGACAGATCGAGCGTCGCCGTGGCGCCATGCTCGGTTTCATCAACACTATCATCGAGGAGCGCAAGAACAGAGACGCCGCCGCTACCAGCATCGAGGAACACGACGAGGACTTACTTGACGTGCTCCTGAGGCTCCAGAAGGACATGGACTCCCAGTATCCCCTCACCACTTTGAACATCAAAACCGTTATCATTGTGAGCTCTCTTTACAATCAACAAGAGCTGATGGCGGACCAAAACCTCCATAATGTTAGCAAATTCTTTAGGACTAGCATTAAACATCGACTCAATCTCGTAATTAGAACACCTCTTTAGAAGGGAAATCGGATACTAACCAGAATAAGCAGAGATCGCAAGCGAATAGCCCATGGCCACCAGCGTGAACGTGGCCAGCAATACGTAGAAGACGTCCAGAACGCCACCGGCACTAGAGGTGGCCGGCATGGGCAGCGGCTGGTCGATGTAGAAACCGTCGGCACAGCCTCGCGGTGGCCGATGGTGGAGATCGGTCTTCCAGCCCCTTAGCACGACTTTTGGATCGGGCAGTTGGGTCGATGGCACTCCTTCTGCTAGTTTTTCTTACGTGCTATCTTTCTACTTTTTATATCAAGTGCTGGGGTTGGGGACCGGGTCCAAAACCGTTGGTTTAGAGGCCTCCGATCAAGGCTCCTACGTGAAAAGGTATGGGGTCAAAACCTCCTGGTTTCTCTTGGGTTGTTATCTGAGATCAAGTTCCAACATTCTCCCCCTTGATTGTAAGGTTAACAAACATCATAAATCCGCTCGTAATAGAAATACCTACCAAAGTAAGGTGTCACAGTGACCTATCAGATGACACTGAACCTCAGTACTTATAGTATATCATTCTATCTTGAAACGGAAAACATAACACTTTATGGGAGTTGGATTATTCAACGGTCGTTATTTCCAGGATCAACAAGACTTTCCAACAACCCATGCTAGCAACATAATGATACATTGGGTGGTAAGTCTATGATAAACGGATCCGTAAAACATTCAGACGTACTCATACGCTCAACTTCAATAGCTTGATCCTGGACTCTATCTTTCACAACACGAAACATATTGTCAATGGTTTTGGCAGTGCCATTTGACTTGTTGTTACTCGCATAGAAAATTGCATGTTCATATTGCAGTAGGTGGTTTAGAAATGCTGTCTACCACCATCATTTCGGGAATAAAACTTATTTGACATACAACCTGCTCAACAGCCTCTTAGCATGCCACATGATAAATTGCATCATTACCGATGCCATCGGTGTCATTATGGAGCTTTTCCACGATATAGCTCCATACGCGAGGGTGGGGGTGTAACATAACGTGGAAACTTAATATCCACACACCTCGCAAAAACAATGTTTGAGTAACCTATGATATCGAGGTTACGATACTCAGTGAGCATGTAAACTTTAATGCCTTGATTTACTGCAAGACTTTTAGTTGGCTTTCCCAGTGGTCCGTTTCTGGGCTTACTTGTACATTTGCCAAGTATCCCCGATCATAAATAGGGCACATTCATACTTGAATACTTGTACTGCTTCTGACAGCTGAAGCATAGGTAAACAACATTATCTGATCAGTTCATAATGGTTCCTTGGACACTAAGATGCCCATTTTTTATGGCCCTTAACTTTAATAGCAGGTGAGACAGAGTACTAGTACATAATTATTTTTCTTTTGTACTCTACCGACGTATGTCATAATAATAAGACTTATACTCCTTTTGGACCAATATCTTGATGAAACTCAATACTAGCAAAGTATGAGGCATCACCAAGACTTGTACTCATAAATAGAAGATAGATATTTCTTGGCTCGCCAAGAATATTTCATCTTCACAAGGTAGTAAGCTTACTCCCCCTCAACTTATGGTATGAGTGTCTCAATGCTCGTCTTATTTCATAACTATATTTGAACAACATGCTTTATGTCAACTTTATCTTCATAACGAAATCTTATGGTTGAGTCATACATACATTTTAACCAAGGTAACACAAGAGCATGTTATAATAATAACACAAGCATCACAACAACTCACTAAGGAAACTCTATTGAGTTTCATTGGTCATTAGAGCTCATAATTTTCATCCTATATGGAAGCAAGGCACTAAGATGATCATTCACACACATTATCAAGCATAGAGAAATTGTTAAGGCTCAACATTAAGCCCCGCAATAGAAATTTCTTCTAAACTTACCTGATGCATATGAACAAAAATCTAACGAAGTTATCTTTAAGATTCATGTTCATACGCTCCAGGTTCCCTGATAAATCACTTTAGAAGATGGAAAAATAAATTCAAAAGTTTGATGGCAATCATCTCAGCTCTAAACCACAACACCGTTGGGCAGAAGATGGAAAAGAACTTCATGATTTGCAACTCATGATTATAAAATGACGTTGGTCAAAAAAATAACCATGAGCCACATGGTACTAACAAACTTGCCACTTGAGTGAAGTGTGACACATGATTACAAACGACGTTGGTCAGAAATATAACCACAAGTCACATCATAATCATCATTAGATTAGCAAGCTTGCCACTTTAAATCTTAATGTGTGCTTCATAGTTCTTATAAGGGAGCAAGTACATGTAATTCTTCTAAAAAGGAAGTAAGGACATTCATGTGATCTTTCAAACACTATAATAATTCATTCTCCAAAATAGGACTTCTTGTTGGTTCCATCCTACTCGGAGAATTTAATACATTCACCATTTCCCATATTCAATGAGACATTCCATTCCCCCTTTCGAAATGTGGTAAGCATGACCACAATTTCGACAAGGTCTCATTATTCACTTACATCATAAGAGTGCCATGGCACATTTATTACAAACAATACATTTATAAATATTCTCACCACATGGTAAGACCATCATCGAAAGGTTGCATTACGAAGAACAAAAGGTTCATATGAATAAACAAAATGTCTTCAAATGCTTTATTCTTTATTGTCCTCGTAGCAAAACTCCTTAAAGCCTATCTTTAATGGGTAAAACATCTTCAAAATGTTCCTCAATAAAGACAAAATACTAATTGGCATATGAAGGAGGTGGTATGTTTCATAATAAGAAATGAACATCGCTTTGACTTCTCCCACTTCATAGCTTTTAGGTCATAATATTCCTTCCCCTCAACGGAATTTACAATAGAAACTCTAGGAGCCTCTTCATATAGTGCACGATGAAGGTCAAAAATCTCCATCATGAATAGAGTCCTTCCCTTCCAATTTAAAGATTAGCCCTAGTCTTCAAATAAATGAACTCTACTTTATGGTCCATTGTTGAAAACAAGGGCAATTTTTTTTATGAGCATCATCATGAAACATCAAACATAATCTTGAATGATCTCAATCAAAAGAGGCTAATCATGTTCTAATATGTATCACCATTGGGTTGAAAAATGAAAAAAAAACACTCCGCATCCCAAAAAGTGGGACATGACAATAATCAACGTTGGTCGGAATACTGTCATATACCATAAAACATATGCTCAAATGAAATCTCTAATCAAAGCTTTATGTTTTGACTCCAGAAACTTAGAATCATAAAATGATCAGCGAACTTATGTGCTAAATTAATAGCCATATAATTAACATAAAGTACCAATAAATGATGCAATCCAGTGTGTTATCAGACACATGAACTTATAATTTATCACTGGTCATCTTGCATTAAACTTGACATTATAATTTCAATAACATCAACAAAATATGTCAAGTTTATGATTAAAAACTTCAGTTACATGATAACAAAACTATCATTCTTTTAAACATTCTCATCATGGCATTTAACAGAGTAGACAACAGATTGACATCCTCATTGACAATGACACCATAACATTCTGCAAACAAAATTTGGAAATTGCACCGTGTTTTCACCAAATAATAACATTTGGTGAACTTTTAATTGTCAACAATTGAGAAAACATGACCATGATATCACATTAAAACTATCTAGACATCCTTATTTAGAGAATCATCCCGCTGAGTTTTCATCACCTTTTATGAGTGCATGCCAAAGGACAAAAAAATGCACATGGCATAATACTTTAACATCATGTCTCGTCATTATTAGGCTGCATAGTGCGTTGCGGAAAAACGAACCACACAACCAGTAATTAACATTTTCTTTAGGGTGGCCTCAGCCCATTAGAGATGATCACAACATAAATCTCATGCTACAAAATAAAATTTTGAAAAAAGATGTCCATAAAAAATGCTATAATTTTTTTTTGAAACAAACTTTAAAGAGTCACACATAATCATGCTCAAAATCAAGGTCATCTCATAATGTTCGTAACTCAACATTGAAATGCTATAAAAATGGCATCAACATTAATCTTGTAGCACTATACCCCCCCTTCAAATTCAAACATTTCCCGATATAAACAGTGCATACAACATTATTTGAAAATTTGTAAACTTCATAAATAGCACTGAAAAAAAAGTCTAACTAGTTCATCTTACAAATGGACCACATCAGTCTCATATTAAATATCAATTTACAATACTAATCCTCAGCATTTGTTGATATTTAAAATGATATTCCACATTAAATGACACAAAAAGACATTAATAAAACATGTCAAAAGAATCTGAATAAAATTTCTAGTTGGTTCCATTTTATTCAGAAAACATGTTAAACATAAAATCAGGCACTTTAAATCTTTTTAAACAGTGCAAAAAACATTTTAAGCATTACAAAATATAATAGCACTTAATTAAAAAAGACTTAAATTCGGCTCAAAAGCGCTTGCGGCCCATCAGGAAATTCCGCCCGAGCGGGGCGTTAGATAAAATAAAAGCAGCCATAGGCCTAATCAAAACTTGAGTCGGGGCCCTTAGAAGAAGTTGGTCCATTAGGCTCCCGTGGTCCATTTACTTCCCCGCATTGATCCCCTCCGTCAGATCAAATCGAACGGCCAGGAATCGGCGCAGTCGGAACAAAATTGTCGGCCCGTCTAACCCTAATCCCCATTCATTCCCTCCTCCCCCGATTTCCCCGCGGCGAGCGAGTGCGGCGGCGCTGCCGCCGATTGTGACGCGCGCCCATCACCACGGCGACGCGGTGGGCTTGTTCGCCGGCGCGCGCGTGCATCGACGAGACGGTGCGCGCGGCGTCGTCGAACTCGCCCTCTCCGCGTCGTGCGCGTGGTCTTTTTTGTGGAGCTGGTGGAGGTGAATTGCCGTTGGCCATGAAAAAAAAGGGGATGGCGGTAAAGCGCGGCATGGAAGCCGCACTTGCTCGTCGTCCATTAGGCTGGGAAGCGCCGGAAAACATGATGTGTGGTTGTACGCCGGCGTTCCGGCCGCCATAAAGTACGCCGGTGCCGCGTGATTTGAGGAGGTGACGACGGCGCACATGCCACTCCGGCCATGTGCTTCTAGTCCATCAGTTCGGCAGCGACCAAGAGATTGTGGTGCTGCGGGCGTTAAGTTTGCGCACATCGGCTATTGCCATGGCACGGAGGCTGCGCGGCCCGACGCACATATATAGGTAAGTCTTGATCTTCAATCTGGGGATTTTATTGCTTTCGGATTTCGAAAAATCGGGGATTTGGGTTTCATAAAATTGGGTAAAATTTGGGATTTCTGCAATTCGCTATTCACCTCCTTCTAATTGCTTAAACAGGCCTTAACATCCTAATTACATTAACTTAATCTCAAAACATCAGCAGTATTCCACAAACCATAACAGAACTGTACATGATCATGTTTTAGCCCTAACCCGTATCAACTAGACCTTAACCTTAAGAAATTGACCATAAACAAGGGTCACTAATTTAGGATAATTAAACCTTTAACATGCACTTATCTTAAAACAGAGAACATCAGGACTTACACAAGATCATTAACTTAAAAACATCATGAAAACCTGATTAGGGTTCTAACTGAGATTAACTAGCTCATGATACCAATGTTAGCAAATTCTTTAGGACTAGCATTAAACATCGACTCAATCTCGTAATTAGAACACCTCTTTAGAAGGGAAATCGGATACTAACCAGAATAAGCAGAGATCGCAAGCGAATAGCCCATGGCCACCAGCGTGAACGTGGCCAGCAATACGTAGAAGACGTCCAGAACGCCACCGGCACTAGAGGTGGCCGGCATGGGCAGCGGCTGGTCGATGTAGAAACCGTCGGCACAGCCTCGCGGTGGCCGATGGTGGAGATCGGTCTTCCAGCCCCTTAGCACGACTTTTGGATCGGGCAGTTGGGTCGATGGCACTCCTTCTGCTAGTTTTTCTTACGTGCTATCTTTCTACTTTTTATATCAAGTGCTGGGGCTGGGGACCGGGTCCAAAACCGTTGGTTTAGAGGCCTCCGATCAAGGCTCCTACGTGAAAAGGTATGGGGTCAAAACCTCCTGGTTTCTCTTGGGTTGTTACCTGAGATCAAGTCCCAACACATATCACATAAACGAGGGCATAATGTTTACTTACTTTGCTTCTTTTGCAGGACATGTTTGCTGCTGGCAGCGAGACCTCGTCCACGATGATCCAGTGGGCGATGGCCGAGCTGATGCGTAACCCGACGGTGATGCAGAAGGCGCAAGAAGAGGTCCGGAGAGAGCTCGCCGGCCACGACAAGGTGACGGAGGATGGCCTGACGAACCTGCACTACCTGCAGCTCGTCATCAAGGAGACGCTCCGGCTGCACCCCGCGGCGCCGCTGCTCCTGCCGCATGAGTGCCGCAGCCCGTGCGAAGTGCTCGGGTTCGACGTGCCCCAGGGCGCGATGGTGCTCGTGAACGCGTGGGCAATCGGCAGGGATCCGGCGCACTGGGATGCGCCGGAGGAGTTCATACCGGAGAGGTTCCAGGAACAAGGTGGCATGGGCGGCAGAGACTTCAAGGGAACGGACTTCGAGTTCGTGCCGTTCGGCGCTGGCAGGAGGATGTGCCCCGGCATGTCGTTCGGTCTGGCCCACGTCGAGCTCGCGCTGGCGGGGCTGCTGTTCCACTTCGACTGGCAGCTGCCGGAGGGGATGGCCCCCGAGGAGATGGACATGACCGAGGCGGCCGGGATCACCACGCGCCGGCGGTCTGACTTGTTGGTGATTTGCATCCCACGTGTCCCAGTGTCGATGGAGTATGTACGGTATGGATAATGTTGTCTTGCCTGATAACTTGTGAAGTGGCGACCTTTTTCCGTTCAGTGTGTCACATATATATGGTTATGGCAACCTTATATCTACATGTAACAGTTGCGGGTGGCTAATCTCTTAATTAGTGTGGGTGTGAAGTTTAAACTATACTTTTGTTCGCATCTCTTGTACTTGTGTTCTGCCTTTATATAAACTAGATGACACCCCGCACGTTGTTGCAGAAACTCTTAGTACTACACATATGATAATACATAATCAAATAACTTTGTTTGCACAATAGAGATAGCCTTAATATGAAAATTACTAAGAAACACAATACTTGGACTATAATTATGATCAAAGAAAAAAAATCTGAATTATGTGGTAAGTTCTCTACTAAATGTAGTGAAATGACATTAGTAATTTCATATGAGTAAATGATTTTCCACATCTACATAGTTGTTATGACATCAACAAAGATGAAAACTAAAACCGGAGATAGGCATCGTAGTAGCTTGCTAGACTTGATGGCGAGAGATGGAGCTCCAATATCGAAATAAGAACAAAATCAATTAAGATCATCTAAACAAAAGAGTCCCTTAGATAATAGTATGAGACTTACACATAGCTAAATACCAATCCAAATTATCCATGTAGTTAAAAACGCCAACCACATGCAACCAACTAACCATATGAGGTATTCTCTTAGTGAGGTTCACACAGTGGACATGTGGTTTGTATATTCAAGATTCAGCTTGCTTCTATACAACACACAGGGGAGAAACGAAATTCAGCTTGTACATATCAAGAACATTGGTTGACACAGGAACATTCAGCTTGTACACACCTGTATTGTTGGTTTGCTCGCACCATTCCCCACCGGTGGTAGATCGCTGATTTTATCCAGACAGCTATGGGGTAAAAAGGAGTCCCTGTAGCCATGCTCTTGGCATCTACATATCATTTGCCTCCTAAATTGATTTTGAGCTTGGAGCTGGTGAAGAAATGCATCAGTTCAGGCAGTCAGGTGGAAGAGTCTCCCCAGGTGCATGAGCCTAGATGAACATTGCCTCTAAAATCCCGAGTCAAAGCTATGAACATGCACAGAGGTTTAGAACATTTGGAAGTGAAATAATGTCATTGCACACTGAAGGGAAAACAGAGAAGTGCAAGTGTGTCAAGCAGCACCTTATCCCATCTCCAGGAATGATGCTAGTGTGGTTTTTTCCTTTGTTGAATGAAACGAAGCTCCTAACGTTTTCCAAAGGAAGAACCTAGTGCCGAAGTACTCTGCAAAGTACAGGAATGCAAAAACACTTGGTGCTGAACTTCGTTACATGGACTCTGATTGGATCCGTTCGTCCCAGAAAAGCTCATCTGAAAAATAGAATTTACATCAATCCTTTAATAATAGTAATAGTCGCAAAAGATGCACAAAGTGTCAGGCAACATTGCAGATTATTAAAAAATCATGAACCATTCCTTGGTATATGGTAGAGGCAATGTTGGGAATTTAGACACTCGATCTCTCAATCACAGAGAAGACAGGTTTTTTGCGTCGCGTGCAAACTTGCGACCTTTTCACGTTTTTCTTTCAGCTATTTATTCTGTTACAACGGGAAAGAGGCAGGTAGCGATCCTAACTACGCGCCACGATCCGCCGGACTCGCGCCATCCCACGAGAGCTGATCATGTCTCCTACGCTACCTGCGAGGCCACCGGGTCGATCGTGGTGACCACGTCCAACCGGCCCAAGCTAGCTACTTGCACGGCGCGCACATGTCGCGGCTCATGCGTTTCTGTTTATTTGACAGAGAAACAAACTGGCCTAAGCACAACGACTAGATTAGCTAACAAATCACCCCCCTAATCTTGACGTTGGCAAATTATTTCAACCATACCGATCCTCTTCTTCAGCTCCTGAAAGATGAGACGTCCAAGTGCCTTCGTCAGAGAATCAGCCAGTTGATCACTAGTTCTGACGTAGTCGATGTAGATTCGCCCCTGCTCCACACACTCACGAATGAAGTGGTACCTGATCTCTATGTGTTTACTGCGATCGTGGAACACAGGGTTCTTCACCAGGGAAATCGCCGACTTGTTGTCGACGAGAAGCTTCGGCAGAACGGCCTCCTTGTTCAACATCTCGCCAAGTAGCCGCGCCAGCCAAATACCCTGACACGCAGCGGTGGTGGTGGCCATGTACTCTGCCTCGCACGATGAGATCGCCACCACCCTTTGCTTTTGGGACTGCCAGCTCACCGGGCTCTTGCCGAGGAGGAAGATCACCCCCGTCGTGCTCTTCCTGTCGTCCGTGTCCCCGGCGTGATCCGAGTCGCTGTAGCCGGTTAGCCGCAGCTCCCCCCCGCCGCGCTCATATGCGCAGCCGTGGTCCAGTGTCCCCGCTACGTACCGCAGAAGGTGCTTTACGGCAGCGTAGTGGTCGGAGGCAGGCTTCTCCATGAACCTGCTCAAGTACCCTACTGCAAACGTAATGTCGGGTCTTGTGTGTACCAGATACCTCAGCCCGCCGATGATGCTACGATACTTGGTCTTGTCCACCGGGGCCGCGGCGCTCTCCTTGCTCAATTTGAGCCGAGCCTCCATGGGAGTGTTGCAAGGGTTGCAGTCCTCCATGCCCGCACGCTCCAGCAGCCGCTTGGCATAGGCCGCCTGCCCGAGCACGATCCGGTCGCACTCCTGGCTCACCTCGATCCCGAGGTAGTAGTTGAGCTTGCCCAAATCGCTCATGCGGAACAGCCTGGTCATTTGCTGCTTGAAGACGTCGATCTCTGATGTGGCCGCGCCGGTGATGATGAGGTCATCTACGTAGACTCCGACGATGAGGAGGGAGCCGCCTGTGCCGCGTCGGTACACCGCGTGCTCTGACGGGCAGCGCTCGAAGCCCAGCGCGCAGAGGCTCTCGTCCAGCTTTGCGTTCCAGGCCCTCGGCGCCTGGCGGAGCCCATAGAGTGCCTTGCGGAGGCGCAGCACTTTGTCTTCCTGACCGGCCACAGCGTACCCCGGCGGCTGCTGCACGTAGACTTCTTCGAGCAAATCCCCGTTCAGGAATGCGGACTTGACGTCCATGTGATGAACCTGCCAGCCGTGGTGCGCCGCGAGTGCGATGAGCACACGCACCGAGTCCATTCTCGCGACTGGTGCAAAAACTTCCTCGAAGTCGATGCCCTGCCGCTGGACATAGCCTTTTGCCACCAAGCGCGCCTTGTGCTTCACCACGGCGCCACGAGCGTCCTTCTTCAGTTTATAGACCCATCTCAGGCCGATCGGACGGTGACCAGGTGGGAGCTCGCTCAGCTCCCAGGTGTTGTTGGCGATTATACTCTGCATTTCTTCGTCCATTGCTGTGCGCCATCCCTGATCCCTCTCTGCCTCAGTGAACGAGGCCGGCTCCTCGCCCGCGAGCAGGCACAGGTCGCTGTCGCTGTAGACGGCCTCCACCTCCTCCGTCGTGTCCCACACGTTCTCAAGGGTGCGGTACCGGCGCGGCGCCTCCGCGCCGGCAGGTGCTTCCGACGCACCGGTGGGTGGTGAGACGAATTCAACGCCCGTTGGTGTCGAGATGGGCGTTCCGTACGTCGGGGAGGCAGGTGAGGGCGCGCAGGTCGCGCTCTGTGGCGTGGATGGCTCGGTAGTGGGCGTGGGCACCGCATCATGCGTGCCAGGGGAAGCATGCACCGGCTCTGCCCGGGCGCCAGCAGGCACCAGCTCGATGGTGAAGACGTCCATGCCGACGCTCTGTCCTTCTACCACAGAGCTCGTCCCATGATGCACTCTCGTCGAACACGACGTCGCGCGAGACATGAGCTCGCCCGAAGGGTGGGTGATAGACACGGTAAGCCGCTGATCCAGGCTCGTACCCGAGGAACACCATGGGCACACTCCGGTCGTCCAACTTCTTCACGTTCGGGCGTGTCACCTTCACGTGAGCGACGCACCCAAAGGTACGAAAGTGCTGGACACTTGGCCGGCTCCCACACCACGCCTGGTATGGGGTCATGCCGGTCACGCTCTTGGTTGTCGCCCTGTTGAGTAGGTGCACCGCAGTCGTCACGGCTTCGCCCCAGAAGCGAGCCGGAACACCCTTGGCCTTGAGCAAGCACCTTGCCATGCCGACGATCGTCTGGTTACGGCGTTCGACCACGCCGTTCTGCTGCGGCGTGTATGGGGCGGTGAGCTGCCGGTGCACCCCCAATTCCGCGAAGAACTCCCCAAGGCTGGTGGAGTTGAATTCACCCCCACGATCGGTGCGCAGAGTCTTGAGACGGTGGCCGGACTCGCGCTCTGCTGCTGCCTGGAACTGACGGAGCGCCGCTTCCGCCTCGTCCTTCGTCGTGAGCAGCCGCAGCCACATGAAGCGACTCTTGTCGTCGACGAGCAGGAGGAAATACCGCTTCCCTCCCGGCATAGCAGGGGAGATCGGCCCGCACAGATCCGCGTGCACAAGCTCGAGCACCTCCCCGGCGCGGTTCAGTGCTTGGCGAGGGAAAGGAGCTCGACGGTGCTTCCCTGCCAGGCATGCCTCGCAGACGCGGTCCACCTCGTCGAGGAGGGGCAGACCGTGCACCATGTTGCCCCGTGAGAGCGAACGGAGCGCCTAGAATCCGATGTGGCCGTAGCGCGCGTGCCACAGCCATGCTTCGTCGCCAGCGTGCATTGCAAGGCACACTGGTCGCGCCAGGTTCAGGCGCAGTACGTACAGGCGTCCGTGGTCTCGCTGCACACGCGCGACTAGCCGCCCGTTCGGGTCGCACAGCGTGAACTCGCCGTGGCGAATGTGCGCGTTGTAGCCACTCTCGTCCAGTTGCCCTATGCTGACGATGTTGCTGCACAACCTGGGCATATAGTACACCTCCGACAGAATGAGATGCTCACCGTTGAGGCATTGGAAGAGGACGGTTCCTCTCCCCTCGATCTGCACCGTAGACCCGTCCCCCAGCTTCACCGCGCCGCGCACACCACAGTCCAGCTCGGAAAAGATCTCGCGCCGGCCGGACATGTGGTTGCGCGCGCCTGTGTCCAGGAACCAGGCCGTGTCGCACTCTCCTCCGTTCGGCACCGTGCGCGCCTGCGAGTGCTCCTCGTTGAGCAGGACGTGCTCCACGGGCGTCTCCGTGGGTGCGGTGAGCTCGCACAGACTCGCCAGGAGGAGCGTGAACTCCTCGGTGCCGCCCTCCGCAAGGTGGACCTGCTCCTTGCGCTCGCACCTGGGCTCGGTGCAGTCGCGCGAGAAGTGCCCCATGTGGTTGCAGTTGTAGCATTTTACTTTGCTCATGTCACGGCCGCCACCGCGGCCACCGGAGCCACCGCCCCGTCGCCCCTGGTTCCTGCCGCGGCCGCCTCCTCGGCCGCCGCCACCGTTGGCGTTGGCTCCGCCAGAGCCCTGTCCAGACTCGCGCCCCTTCTTGCGCGCCTCCCACTGCTGTTCGGTGAGGAGGAACTGTCCGCTGCCCTGGGTCGCCGCGGGCGCCGCGCATCGCTCCTCGGCGGTGCGCAGCCGCCCGATCAACTCCTCGACCGAGACCGTACTCAGGTCCAGAAGGGTCTCAATCGCCACTGCGATCTGCGCGTATCGGGGAGGAACAACACGTAATAGTTTCTGCACGACGCGTACCTCCTCGACGGTGTCGCCGAGCATGCGTAGTTGGTTGACGAGGCCGGTGATGCGCATGCCGAAAGCGTCAAGGGACTCGCCGTCGTGGAAGGCGATCTGCTCGAAGTCCATGCGAAGACGTTGCACGGTGGCCTCACGCACACGATGTACGCCCATCCGCATCACCTTGATCGTGTCCCAGGCCGCCTTGGCCATCTCCTTGACGACGATGGAGCCGAGCATCTCCGGCGGAACGGCTCGGAGAAGAACGCCGAGCGCCGACTTGTCGTCGCGTACGTGCTGCGCGTTGCCCTCGATCGCATCCCAGAGCCCCCAGGACTCCAGATGGACCTTCATCACCAGCGACCACTCGATGTAGTTGGTCGAGGTGAGGGTCGGGAACGTGGTGCCGGCTCCCGGCACAAACGGCGCGCGCTCCGTGGCCGCCGCCTGGTGGATCACCACCTGCCGTTCCCGCCTCACGCGGCTCCGCCCGCGGCTGCGCTACCGTGGTGGAGTCGCTGAGCGCGCCAGCCCGCCCCCGCCTGCGTTGGGGGCCGCCGCCGCCGCTCCGTCCGGGTGTTCTCTGTGATCGGACATGGCCAGGATCGCCAAAACCGAGGCTCTGAATACCACTTGTTGGGAATTTAGACACTCGATCTCTCAATCACAGAGAAGACAGGTTTTTTGCGTCGCGTGCAAACTTGCGACCTTTTCACGTTTTTCTTTCAGCTATTTATTCTGTTACAACGGGAAAGAGGCAGGTAGCGATCCTAACTACGCGCCACGATCCGCCGGACTCGCGCCATCCCACGAGAGCTGATCGTGTCTCCTACGCTACCTGCGAGGCCACCGGGTCGATCGTGGTGACCACGTCCAACCGGCCCAAGCTAGCTACTTGCACGGCGCGCACATGTCGCGGCTCATGCGTTTCTGTTTATTTGACAGAGAAACAAACTGGCCTAAGCACAACGACTAGATTAGCTAACAGGCAATCAGATCCCGTCTTCTTCCTCTCCGACAACACGCCATGCCGACCGGCTCGTCAGCATGTCGATGAGCAGCCGAAAGACCCTTGGTGGTGCTGCGACGGTGCAGATTGAGTGTGAAGCTGCTGCGACCGGGAAAGCCGATGCAGATGGTCGAAAGTGGCCGGCCAGGCGAAGCCAATGGGGGAAGGGGGAGGGGGCACCGGGGAGGCGACGGGTGTCGGTGACGCGTCGAGCGTGCCGAGGCGCTGTCCAGGCACGACGTCGAGGTCGGGCGAAGCTGAGGCCGGGCACCATGCGGGTCCCTAACGACACACTGTGGGCGTGCGGCAGCGCTGTGCAAGAACGATGTCGTGGTGCGCCGTCGAGATGGATTTTGCAGCGACGACTCGATTAAGAATAGGATTCTTTTTGAGCGGTATTAAGAATAGGATATGAGGTGTGGAGATCGAACAGCCGGGTCTTGTGGGCTTTTTGGTTACTTCGCCTGTTTAGAAGACGGAAGAGCAACCTTAAGAAAAGAAGACGGAAGAGCAAACGAACCTGGGAAGGCAGCGCAATAGCCCATCACACGTGTGGGCCATGTGGTACTAAATAAAGTTGTATCACACGATTTTTCCCTAAAAACAAAGTTGTATGATGTATCACATCATTTGCTGGATCTTTTTTCAAAAGTGGTATGTGTGGACCATGGATGATGATGTTGATAGGTTGCATGTCAAGAAAAATAGGTTAGTGGGGATGAACTATTTAGATATTATAGATTATAGATATGGTACGCCTAGCGTACTCTAAAAAAATCATAAAAAGATCTATTCTGAAGTTATTGTATGTAATGTAATTTACCCACGGGCAAGGCTTAAAGTCACCCTCTCTCTGAAGATGTTTGCCTGTAGACATACATTACTTGTATTTATAATACTTTTATTGTTAGATACATCTATATCTAAACAAATGGAGGGACTAAAAATCAGTCGACTGATTTCTATCCAAGTCTCAGTCAATCCCTCCATTGAATATTTTTTAGGCTTGCTTTTTTTAGGGGTAAAGCCAACTTTATTAATCAAACACCACAAAAAGTGGGATACGTGTAAGAGTAGTGATATATTGCTCTGTATTACTGTGGCGATTACAAGCAGGAGTACACGAATTGGGGAGGAACAGGGAAGGAAGATGAACTAGGTTTCGTGCCGCCGCCGGTTCGGTGATCCACTGGATGGCCTCGTCTTCGGTCGGGGTGGTATAAGTACCCGGGGGCTGTTGGGCTCACTTCATCCACTGTGGGCCGGTGATGAGTGATCTGGGCTTCTTCTCCCTGGTGGGCCGCTGGGCAGCGACTGGGTCGCTGCCGGTTGGGTCCTCCTTGTCAGGTGCATGGTTGATGCGTGTAGAGCTGGGGCGCTGACATCCCCTCCTCCTTGCGACGAGGCTTGCCCCCAAGCCTTTGCTGTTGGGAATCGAGCTTGCAGTGCTGCTTTATCCTCCCAAGTGTCACTGAAGGCCGACTCGTCGGACCAGCGGACGCGGACTTGCTCGATCATGGCATCGTTCTTCTTGCGCCAACGATGCTGAAGGACTACAACTGGCACGACAGGTGCATCAGTATGGCGTGGAATGGTTGGGTTGGGCGGCGTACCCGGTCGAAGACAGTGGCGCAGCTGAGACACGTGGAAGACCGAGTGAACTTGTGAGTATGGAGGGAGTTCCAGCTTGTATGCAACATCATTGATCTTGGCGATGACTTGGTATGGTCCATAGTACTTGAACGCCAGCTTATGGTTGGCTCGCCGGGCGATGGAGGTTTGAATGTATGGTTGGAGCTTGAGGTAAACCAAATCGCCCACCTTGAAGGTACCAGGTAATCGCCGCTTGTCTGCCTGGGCCTTCATGTGCTGCTGTGATCTATTTAGGTGTTGTTGAAGCAGGTCCTGCACCACTGCACGTTCATCCAACCAAGAGTGGAGTGCCGGGATTGTGCACTCAGAGGTAGGGTGTGTTCGAAGCTTGCACCACACGTATTTTGCTGGGCTCCATGGCTACCCCGTCGCCGCTGATGATGCAACCAAGATAGGACAGTTGCTGTTGGCCGAATTCGCATTTGGAGCGCTTAACCTTCCAATGATCTCTGCGCAACAGCTCGAGGACTTGCTTGAGATGGCCAACATGTTCTTCCCAAGTCTTGCTAAATACCAAGATGTCGTCGAAGAACAAGAGGACACAGTGCCGGAGGAGTGGGTGTAGTGTTTCTGTTACAGCACCGATGAACGTGGCTGGCCCGCCCGCCAATCCGAATGACAAAACCTTGAATCCATAATGCCCCGAGTGTGTTTGAAATGCCATCTTGAACTCCTCACCCTCAGCCAGCCGTATCTGATGGTAGCCGACTCGAAGGTCGAGCTTTGAGAACCACCTAGCTCCGTGGATTTCATCGAGTAGCTCTTCAATCACTGGTATAGGAAACTTGCTGATACGGGTCATGGCATTGAGGTGGCGGTAGTCGATGCATAACCGCCAAGTCCCATCCTTCTTCTTGATTATAATGGCAGGCGAAGAGAAGTTTCTCTGGCTGCATTGGATCACACCGGACTGGAGCAATTCCGCCACTTGACGCTCAATCTCCGTCTTGTGCTCAGGCTTGTGCCGATAAGGTCGGACGTTGATAGGTTGCGCCGGGGACTAGGGGTATAATATGGTCACAGGTGTGGCGGGGTGGAAGCCCTGAAGGTTCACCGAATACATCGTCGAATTCAGCTAGGAGTTGTTGCATCTCAGGTGGTTCTGTTGGAGTGCCTGTTGGCCCTTCCTCAAGCTGGTACAGGATGATGACATGTAACAGGTAGCCTTGGCGATGCAGATTCTGAAGTTGGACTCTGTTGATCACATGGAAAGTGGTGGAATTGGCTTCGTGAACGAACAAGTGAGCTCGTCCCATTGGTGTGGGAAACTGAATGTACTTCACCTTCCAATCGACTGTCATGGGGCTATGTTGCTCCAACCAATCCATGTCGAGGATAGCGTCGTATGTGCCAAGAGGAAGTATCTTCATGTCGGTGACGAAATCGTGGCCTTGAGAGGACCATTGGAAGGCTGGAATGGATGCAGTGCATGTCAGCTCGCCCCCATCTGCCACATGGACACAACACGGTTGCTTGAGGGGAGTGGCGCCGTTCAACTGTTATGCTAACTTCTGGTCGATGAAGGATGTAGAACTGCCACTGTCGATGACAACACCTCCTGCCCTTGCATAGTGGCGAGAAGTTGGAACGCTTTGGACGAGACACCACCGTCCAACGCGGAGCATGAGATGGCCATGGCTGTGTCACACGACGGAGCGGGAGCTCTGCTATCCTCTTGGTTGTCGTCAATGTCGAAGAGCTCCAACATCTCCTCCATGACGTGAAGGTGGACCGTAGTCGGGCAGGTGTGGTCGTGCCCCTAGCGTTCTCCGCATTTGAAGCAGAGGCCACGGTCCCAACGATAATCACGCAACGCCTTCACCTTGGATGTGTCAGCGCGCGCCTCCTCTGTCCCCCGATGATCAGTGGCCCCTGACTGAGGAGCGATGCGCGGTGGAGGTGGAGGAAGTGGGAGTGCCATGCTTGGCCTTGGAGCTGACTCGGGTGGCCGCGGTAATGCGCCAAATGCACCATCAGCCACTTCTTCTTGCAGTAAGGCGAGGGCACAAGCCGTGTCCAGGTCCGGTGGTCGCTGGACCCGGACCACCGCCAGGATGTCCTTCCTCAGCCCCTCCACAAATCGAGTGCGGAAATAAAATGGATGCATAGTGTCATAATAGGAACTCAAGTGATTTATAATCAATTCAAACTTCTCAATGTAATCAGCAACCGATGTAGTTTGCCGGACAGTGTAAAACTCTCGGATCAGCATCTGATGCCGATCACGGCCGAACCGCATACACAGGTGTGCAGTGAAAGAATTCCAGTCAAATTCAGAGAGGCGTTTTTGGATCGGTTGAAGCCAAATGGATGCCGGACCAGAAAAATTCAAAGCAGCCATAGGTACCCAGAATGACTGTGTGATCCCAAACATGGTGAAATACTGCTCACAGAGCGTTTTCCACAAGTTGGGATTCTCTCCAGAGAACTGCAGTAAGGAAATAGATAGATGCGCTTGCTCGAGACCGGTGAGGAGCTGGCTGGCATGCGCGAATGTAGAGAGCACGCTGGGAGAGGGGGGAGGGTCATACTGACCGTTTGTCTTGAGCGGTGGGGGCATCTGGAATGGCACCCTCGATGGCCCATGCCTGGAGGAGGGGCTCAAGGTCATCCCTGGGATGAGTTTGCCAGACATTTTCCCTTCGTCACGTCTCGCCATGCGCCTCAGCCGCGTGCCCGGACAGATCAAGCGTCCCGTGCCGCCATGCTCGGTTTCATCGACACTATCATCAAGGAGCGCGAGAACAGAGACACCGCCGTTACCGGCATCGAGGAACACGACGAGGACTTACTTGACATGCTCCTGAGGCTCCAGAAGGACATGGACTCCCAGTATCCTCTCACCACCTTGAACATCAAAACCGTTATCATTGTGAGCTCTCTTTACAATCAACAAGAGTTGATGGACCAAAACCTCCGCATCACATGAGCGAGGGCATAATGTTTACTTACTTTGCTTCTTTTGCAGGACATGTTTGCTGCTGGCAGCAAGACCTCGTCCACGATGATCCATTGGGCGATGGCCGAGCTGATGCGTAACCCAACGGTGATGCAAAAGGCGTGAGAAGAGATTCGGAGAGAGCTCGCCGGCCACGACAAGGTGACGGAGGATGGCCTGAGGAACCTGCACTACCTGTAGCTTGTCATCAAGGAGACGCTCCGGCTGCACCCCGCGGCGCCGCTGCTCCTGCCGTGAGAGTGCCGCAGCCCGTGCGAGGTGCTCAGGTTC